>NW_026690880.1:600000-794464 GCF_020826845.1 Diceros bicornis minor | reverse complement strand
CCTATCCCTAAGCCTAACTCTAAACCAAATCCTAACCCGAACCAAATTGTAACCGTAACCGAAAGCATAACCCCAACCTAATGCTAAACCTAACCTGAACCTGAACCTGAACCGTAAAGCTAAGCCTAATGTTAACCCTAATCCTAACACGAACCCTAACCCTAACCCTAACCCAAAGCCTAAACCTACCCTAACCCCAACCCGAATCCCGAAACCGAACTGGAACCATAAACCTAATCTGAACACTAACTCTAATCCTACACTTAACCATAACCCTAATCCGAAATCAAACCCTCACACTTGCCCTAACCCTAACCCTAACAGTAACCTTAGCCCTAACCCTAACCCCAAACCTAACACTAACCATAAACTGAATCCTAATACGAACCCTAACATTAAGCCTAAGTTGAACCCTAACCAGAACCCTAGCAATAACCGTTACTGTAACCATAACTTTAACCCTAAACCGAACCCGAACCCTAATTTTAATGTGAACCTTAACTCTAATCTGAACCCTAACCCTAACCCCAGCCCTGACATTAGCCTAACCTGAAGCCTAACTCTAACAGTTACCCTAACCAGAATCCTTTCCAGAAAGCTAACACTAAGCATAACCTGAACCTTAAATTTAACCCTAATCTTAACCCTAAACATAAGTAGAATGCGAAGCCGAACCCAAATGCTAATTCTAACCCTAAACCTAATCCTAACACTGATCCAAGCCCTAACGTTAACACTACCGCAATCCTAACCCGAACCCTAACACTAACCATAACCCTAACCCTACCACTAGCACTAACATGAACCCTAAACCTAAAACTAATGCTAACTTTAAGCCTACCCAGAACCCAAACCCCAACAATAACCTATCCTCAACTTAACCTTAACCTAACTCGAATACACACCTCAACAATACTCCTAAACCTAACCAGACCCCTAAACCAATCCCTAACTTGAACTCAAACCAAACCCTAACCTGAAACATAACCTGAACCCGTACCGTAACCCTAACCTAAAACCTAACTCAAACTCAAACTCGAACCCTAAACCTAACCCTGACCCTAAATTTAACCTAAGCTTAAAACTAACCTAGCCCACAAAACATAACACTAACTCAAACCCTAACACAAACCATAACCCGAAACTAATCCTAACCCGAACCCGAACTCTAACACTAACCCAATCAAGGACCCTATCAGGAACCCTAACTCTAACCGAACACTAAGTCTAATCCTAACCCTAAACTAAACACTAACCCTAAACCCTAACACTAACCCTAACCCTAAATAAAACAGGCGTCCGTACCCTAACCCTAACACTAACAGACCCATAACCCTAGCCCTAACACCAACCCGAACTCTAACACTAATCTGAAACCTAAACGTAACTGTAAACTGAACCCTAACCCTAACCCTCATCCTAACACTAACCATAAACGAATCCTAACACGAACACAAAACTTAAACCTAACTGGAACCCAAACATAAGCCTAACCCAACCCTAACAGTAACCCCAACCCTAACACTAGCCTGAAACCTCATACTAATCCTAACTATAACCATAACCTGAACCCTAACCCTAACCTAAACCCAACCCAACCATAACCATAAACCTAGCCCTAACCCAGAGCCTAACCATAACCCAATCACTAACAGTAACCCTAACCCAAAGCAGAACCCAAATTCTAACTTTAAACCTAACCCGAACCCTAAACCTAACCCTAACCCTAATGCTAACGCTAACCCAACACAATCTTAACCCTAACCCTAACCTTAATTCTAACCCTCGACTTTACCCTAATATGAAACCTAACGTTAAGCATAACCCGTACCGGAACCCTAACCCGGACCCTAAGCCTAATGCTAACCAGAACACTAGCTCTAACACTAAGCTGCACCCTAACCTTAACCCTAAACTGAACCCTAAGCCTAGCCCTAACCCTAACCCTAACCCTAACCCGAATCCTAAACCTAATCCTAAACATAATCCCGACCCTAACCCTAACCCTAACAATAACCCTAACGCTCAACTGAACCCTAACCCTAACCCTAACTCGAAACCAACCCTAACTTGAAACCTAGCCATAAACCTAACATGAACCCTACCGCTAATCCTAACCCTAACCTGAAACCTAATTCTAATCATAATCTGAACACTAATTCTAACACTAACCCTAACCCTAAACCTAACTCAACCCAATAATATCTCTAAGCCTAAGCCTAACACAAAATTTAACGTTAACCATAACCATAACCAAAACCCAAACTCTAAGCCTAACACTAACCCTAAACCTAACTGTACACCGAACCTTAGCCGTACCTTAACCCGACCCTAACACTAACTTCAATCCCATCTTGAGCCTGAAACAGTGCCCTAACCCTAATCCGAATCGTAATCCCAAACCTAACACTAACTCTCACCCTAATCTTCACCCGAACTCTAACCCTAACCCTAACCCGAACCCAAACCTAACCCGAACCCTAGTCCTAACCCTAACCCGAAACCTACTGCTAATCCTAACCCTAACACGAACCTGAAATCTAACCCTAACCCTAATCTGAACACTAACTCTAAGACTAAACATAACCCTAAACCTAACATGAACCCTAATAGTAAACCTAACCCGAACCCAACCCTAACCTTAACCTAACTCTAATCCTAACCCTAACACTAACTCTAACCATAACCCTAAGCCAAAACCTAACCCTAACGATAAACTTAACCTAAACCCTGACCGTAACCATAATGCTAACTTGAACACGAAAAATAACCCGAATCCGAACCCAAATGCTAAACCTAACCCTAACTCGAACCCAAACCCAACCTGAACCCAGCCCTATCCCTTATCCAAAACTAACCCCAACCCTAAGCCTAAAGCTAACCCGAACCCTAACCCTAACCCGAACCCCAACCCAAACCCTGACTCTTACCCTAAACTTAACCCTCACCCTAAAACTAACACAAACTCAAAGCCTAATCCGACACTAACACTAACCCCAATGAGAACCCAAACCCTAACCCTAATCCTAATACAAACACTAACATCACCCTAAACCTTAACATAACCCTAACAGTAACCCTAATCCTAACCGTCCCAATAAGCAAAACATAACCGTAACCCTAACCGGAAATTGAACTTGAACCCTAGCTGTAACCATAACCCGAAAACAATCCTGACTTTAAACCTAACCCTAAACTTAACATGAACATTAACCCTAACCCTATCAGAAATCCTAGCACTAACTGTAACCCTAAACATAACCATAATCTTAGCACGAGTCTAACCCTAACCCTAACCCGATCCCGAACCTGAATCCTAACACTAACCCTCATTCGAACACTAGACTTAACACTAAAACTAAACATTTCCCTAACCCTAACCCTATTGCTAACCCTAACCTTAACCTGAGCCCTAAACATATTTCTAACCCTAAATCTAACCCTAACCCTAATCCAAAACCAAGGCTAACCCTAACCCTAGCCCTAAATCGAACCCTAACACTAACCATAACCCTAATTCGAAACCAAAACCTAAACCTAAACCTAACCTTAACCATAACCCGAACCCAACCCTAACCCTAAGCCTAACCCTAGTCCTACCCTAACCCTAACCCTAACAAGAAACCTAACGCGAAAGCTAAGCCTTTTTCGAACCCAAAACTTAATCATAACACTAATCCGAATATTAACCCTAAACCTCAGCCTAACCCTAACCCGAACCCTAACCTGAATCTTAACCCTAACAAGAACCCTAACTCGAACCTGAACCCTAACACTAACCTGAAGACTAACCCAACCCTAACTCTAAGCCTAAACCAATACCGAAACCAAGCTCTAACCCTGACACTAACCCGAAAACTAACACAAACACTGAACCTAACCCTAACCCTAATGCTAACTCGAACCCAAACACTAACCCCAACACTAAACTGAACCTGACCACTGATCCTAACCATAAGCCTGACCCTAAACTCAAACCCTAACTGTGCACGTAAAACAAACATGTACCAAACCCAAACCCTAACCCTACCCAGAACGATAAACCGAATGCTAAACCTAACCCTAACCCCAACAGTAACAGAAACGCTAACCCTAACACTAACTTGATCATAACCCTACGCTAACTGAACCCTAACCCTAACCTGAAATCTAACCCGAACCTGGCAATCAACCTTAACCCTAACCCCAACCCGAACCTAAACTCAACCATACCATTAACATGAATCATAACACTATCCCTAACCAGAACCATAAACCTAACCTTAACCCTAAACATATACCTAAACATAAACCTAACACTACCTCGAAAACTAAACCTAGCCCTAAAACTGACATTAACCGGAAACCAAACATAACACTAACGTAAGACTAACAGTAGCCCAGGCCATGGCTCTGGGGAGAAAAGCATGATGGAGGGCACGAGTGAGGCCTTCTGCCTGAGTGCAGAGGAGCCACGCAGAGGGCGACGGGAAGGCCAGCTCAGTTCGCCTACTTTGTCCAGAGGTGTTTGGCCGGCCAGCCGGCCCAGTCTCCTGGGACAGGCCACTTTCAGAGGGAGAAGTTCCGCACGAAAGAGACTTGAGGCCCGCAGCCAAGTTTTCTGGGGCGAGTGCTAGGCCTCGACAGAAGAGGAAGCAGCCTGGCAACCTGTGTGCCAGACCTGAGATCAGCCGGCCTCCCACACCCTGGTCCATGCCCTGCCCAAGCCTACCTCCATCGATGGAGGAGGATGGGGTTGGCACCTGTGATTGGAGATAGTCATTAGAGACTTAACTTGGAGTTGTAGTCAAAGAGCATAACATAAGAGCACTGAGCTTGGGCTGAGCCATATATCAGCTTCTTAACCTGGGTGAGTATTCTATCCACTGTACCCAGTCTCTTCATCTATAAAATGGTTAAAACATCAACATTTACTACGTCGGGATATTTTCAGGGTCCTGTGAGTTAATGTATGTTCAAGCACAGAATTTACATTCAAAGTGCAGTCCTTGGTTCAGTAGAAGTGTTTGTTGCTGTTATTATAATTATCATTATTTCATGTCCTTATCTTCTTCGTGAGTTTCCTGTAAAACCAACCATGATCCACGGTGACAGCACTTTTATTCCAGGTCCCTGCTTAAAGGCCTGCAGAGGGAGCCTCCTGCTCATAACCTCCTGTTTTTATCCCAGTCTCTGGAGGGATGCATTTACCTCTTCTTCTTTGCACTGAGGCACTGACTGGGGGCCCACACCCAAACCTGCATGTCCTCCTTTTAATATCTGATGCTTTTGAAACACTGCTTAGTGTTCACTTGGTGGACTATACTCCCTGACATGAACAATGCACGGGAAAGAGCATGTAGAAAACATTGATGCATGTAGGGCTCTGAGTTTACCATAACACAGAGTACAGTTGATCAAGGGCCAAGGTAGTGTTCCTTAACGCAAAGATCTTCAGAGATGAGGGTGTTCTAATGTGACACCACCTAAACATAGAGCAAACACATAAAAGCATATGTAGTTTTAAAAGGGAAAGCACACAAGTAAAAGAATTGATCCCGTTAGATAGACTATTCTATTTGTTTATGTATCTAATTACTGATAGGAAATAGCCAGGTATAGAGACAGTAGCATTGATCAATTTCATAGAGAATTCTTTTAACAGTTGTTCATAACTTGTGTTTGACATCATTGATTAGGGTAATATTTTCATCTTTTCCTTTCCTAGTGTCTCCATCATTCTCAACTTGTCCAAGACATATATTCCTATTATCCTCTAAAATTTTAGGGAAATTTTAAAAAATTATGACACATTTTAAGTTGTTGATATTGTATATTGGAGGAGCACTAGATTGCAAGTGAATTAGTGATAATGAGAGTTTTAGTTTGGTAAAAGATGGTAGTTGGAATTGATACCAGGATGTTTATAAACCAGTTTTTGCTTCATTATTGGACATAGTTTTCAAAATGCCAGAGCCAGTAATTTTTAATATAATAACTTGTCTCATTTTAAAATATGTGTTCTTGGAGAGGGTGATGGAGGTAAGTAGAAAATAATTTAATGTAGTGACTTGTTTTTCTCCAATTGATCTGTTATAAACCCAAAAGCCATATAACATTCTTTTGTCCAAATGTCCTGATGGCACTTTCTTAACTTTTCTTGCTGTGACTCTAGTAATCTAGGGTCATGCCACCTGCTCTCTCCTAGTCAAGATTACAGTTCTAAGAGTGACATTGTCAATAATATAATGACGAATTTGCACACAGTCTACTATTTTCTAAAGTGCATATATATCAATTGCAAACTTTGATAACATAATTGTTAAGGAATGAAGTATTTGCAATGAACTTAACAACTGATTGCTACACATTATTGGGTAGTGACATCATGGTTAAAAGCATTATTTGCAACATGTGGCCCCTTTCAATTTTATTTTAAAGGAAAGGGTTCAATGACTTTTTTCTTTTTGAAGAAGAAAGACTTGCATTTCCATTTTAGGAAATTGAGAACTTGTTTTTTGCCTTTCCTTTGTCTTCAGCTCTTCTTTATACTGGTTACTAATTCACATGTCCAGTTACTTCAGATTCATGGTGCTACTTCCTCTGCCTTTTTCATGGATCTCACTTTAATTTTTCCATAACCCCTTCTGTGAAACAGGTTTCTCTCCATGTTCATATGTCAAGAAAGGAACCGACTCTCCTTTATGTGAACTTGGAGACAGAGGCCAAGGTGAAGCCTCAGTGACCCTCCCCACCAGTGAGCTGCAGAAGGGCTGCAGATTCCTGTGAATCTTTTGCTTCCCTCCTGGCTCCCTACATAGTTGGCATTTTCTGCAGGGAGGAGCCCAGCTTGTTACAATTGAATTGTTGAAGTCTCTAGAAGCCGGCTGAAGGATAAGACTGGCTAGAAAGGACATCAGCAAGCAATGTGCTCCAAAATCTGGTGGCAAAAAGCATGAAGAAGAAGAAAACCTTTCCATTTATCTCATTTTCTCTTTATCTTCTCTCCCTTCCTTTTCCTTTCCTTAGATGGTACAAAGCCTGTCCACCCCCCATGATGGTTATTTTTTTCCTCAAATCCCCAGTACATAGCTATATATCTTAGTTGTAGGTCAACCCATGGTGGTTCTTTCCCTGGAGTCTGACGGCAGTTTATTCATATCTCTTTCATTCATATTATCTCTGTAGTCTAATTTATCTGTTTACACATATCTGTCTTCCTTGTGGACCCCCAACATTTCAAGACCATTGGGCACATAGTATATACTTAAGTATTTGAGTGAATCAATGAAGATCTTTTGTTCAATAAGATCTAAATAAATACAATACATAGTCAGCACATGAATGCAAGCATTTGAGAGAGAGTTTTGTGTCTGCTGAAGCAGGCTGTGTTGCAGTTTAGGGGCTCATTGCCAAGATTACTCAAGAGATTGAGGCAAAATCAAAGAGATAATTAACTTGAGTTTTAAAATTCATGGAGAACAGGAGCAGGCTGTCTAGGTGTGAATCGGGACTTGATCATTCTTGTTGCATCTTTTGAAAATCCAGTCGCGTATCTTTCTATGGAAATGTGACTAGCCAAGAGAGTGAACAGAAGACTGGCTTTTAGAAAGGCAATTTTGTCACAGGAAGTCCTGGAGAAAAATATATGAAAGGAGAGCTGGTAGAAACATGGCAGAAACGTTTTGTGTAGAAACCCTAAAAATTGGGTTTACATGCTGTCTGAAAGAATTGTAACCCAACTTTCCTACAATATAGATTTGAGCAGCTTTTAAATATCTAGGAATACAAAAGGATTACAAAGGGAAATAGATCAAACTGAAAGGAATTTAGGACTGAACAGTGCAATGAAGCTGAATTAAGCCAGCGCACTGAAATGTGTTTCAGAAGGACCTGCAGTATTTAAAGGTAGTCGGAAATGTATCTCTCAGGTTTAAAGTAGAAAGAGAAATGGGAAGAATTCTCGATCATCTCATGTCCATGAGATGAAAAGCAGCAGTCTCTCAGAGAAGCAAAAGTTTTCTGGCCTCTAATATCGCAAAAAATTGTTTTGAATGGTGCCTAATGAAGGAGATTCTGTGTGATGTAATGCAAATACAGTATCATCAACTCATTCCCAAGTTTAGTTCAAACACTTTAGGACATGTTCAATTGAGGTAGTGCACACATTCTATAAGGGACCAAGGAAGAGGTTGACAGCATTCTCTCTCAGCTAGTCACTTGACCAAGGGAGAAAATATTCTTGAACACATTGACCACATCTCCTAAAGATAATGCCCTATTTTGAATTTTTCTTTTTGTAAACTCAGCCTGCATTTCCCCTTACATATGCAAGCTAAAGGCTGTGTGTAGACATCCTTCATTGGCAATGAGGAACAGATCCATACTATTAAATAATCAAATAAGCAGACCACACGGTTGGCCCCTTTTAGGAAAATGACAGGTTTAAGCCCACCTTCATTTTTGGAAGGACATAGTATACCAGAATTAAAATATCAACCATTTATTATGCAGCTAATCATAAGTCATGTTATTTAAATGAAATATAATGAATTCTTCCTCTCTTAAGTTGACTAGATTTTAGTCAAACTAATGTATAATTTTATATAAGTGCATTTTTACTTAAAATGTAAAATTCTTTAGAGGCCAGTTCATTCAGTATTAGAGGCATATTTTGTGTATTTTGGTGTGATTTTATTTATTTTCCTTCATAGCAGAGAGGCACATCCTAGTCTTTTTCTTGCTGACCTCTCTCTACAAGATAAAACTCATCCAAGTTTATTTTGTTTTATAAGACATAGGCTTACTTTGTGATGATAAAAAGATCATTTCTGAAACACATTTGCAACTGTGGGCAGCCCAGAATTTTAGATTATGCTCAGAATTTTTGTGATGTAACTTCAAAAAAGATGGAACATTTAAAGTTTTGCCAGGAAAGTTTTCTCCTACTTTGCTTCACAGTAATTAAAAAAAAACAAAAAAAAAACAGATTAGTTTCTTAATTCTTCAGAAGGATGAGTGAAGGAGTTGGCAGGTTTAAATGTATCCTTGAGAGAGCTCTCTCTGGGTTACTCTTTTAAAACAACCATCCCAGTTGATGAATATTTAGTGGGGACTCCGTCAGTGCCAGAGCTGAGAGAGGCAGTTCCCAAAGCTCCAGCAGGTGCTGGGAGAGGAGAGCACTGGTAACCAGTGCCGTCCGAGTTTGGATGAAGCCTGGTCAATCTCAGGATGTTAGAACTGAGTGGAGTTCTCAAATGTAGTCCAGTGACTATAGAACTGAGCCCTGCTCAGAAGCCAGTTGACCTGTCATTCGCTCTGAGCATGGTGTCTTCCCTCTGCTCGTGCCACTTTCTGCTATTTCTCATGTTACTCCTGACTCTTTCTCTTTCCTACACGTTCTTTCATCTTTTTTCTCTCTTTCTGACTTTTACTCTCTATTATAGTCCTTCTCCTTAGCATTTTTTCCTCTGTCTCTTATTGTTCTCATTCATTTTTTTTTATTTTATAGTACAGTTTGATGTAGTACAGTTTTATTTTGATGTACAGTTACTCTGTACATCACTTTCATCTTAAAATCATGACCCTCTACAACTCCTATACTTCAGCTAGCTATTTTGAAGAGAGTATTTTGAGAAATTTCTCTTAGATGTTATAACATACTGATTCAAAGAAATAAAAACTATCACGAAAGGGATGGGGATGGAGAAGGAATTCACTTCAGGTAGCCATGGAATTAGACAGAGGGAAACTGGGAGCTTAGGTGTGGGTGTTCAAAATATTTTCTGATACATCTTTGTAGTTCATTGTTGTGGTAAACTGCACACAGTCTTATTTACTGTTGGAGCCCACAAGTTTGCTCCTCTGGGCAGATCAGCAGGTCTCGGCCTATGGAAAAGAAACTAGGAACACTGCATGCATTTCTAATGTAAAGAACTGTTAGTGTACCACCAGGAGACACTTTGGGCTCTTCCCTGCACTATCTGAATAGAAAAAGAGGAAGAGAACCTTTGCTCTATCTGCACAAAGCCAGGACATTATCTTGAGTTTGAGAGGATTTGGAGGTGACTGAAAACAAAAGTGTTCCCAAGTTTGGATTTGCTTTAACAAGAACTATTGGCTGGCTTTGATGTTAAAAGTCTTTATTCAAAATTGGCTACCTCTAGTCCTAAGTTCAGAGTGGAGATTTGTCAGTATAAGAGAGAAGAATCCCTTTTTGATTAAGTCAGAGAAATACAGTATTTGGGAGAATGGTTATATTTGAAGGCCATTTGTTAATATTCTGTTGCCACAGTGAAATCTGTTGGTAAGTGACTACTTCATGCTATTCTCAATGATTTCTGTTTGAAAGACATACTGAGCTTGATAAATAAATGGCAAGCAATAGGATATATTGGAAGATATGAAGAAGCAAATTTGGGCCGGCCCCATGGCTTAGCAGTTAAGTGCATGCGCTCTGCTACTGGTGGCCTGGGTTTGGATACCAGGCACGCACTGATGCACCGCTTCTCCAGCCATGCTGAAGCCGCGTCCCACATACAGCAACTAGAAGGATGTGAAGCTATGACATACAACTCTCTAGCGGGGCTTTGGGGGAAAAAAAATAAAAATAATTTGAAGAAGCCATTTGGGGTAAAGCTAATTCAGCCTGAATTTGTTTTTCCAAAATGGCTTGTCGCCTGCATTGTGTATCTGCTTTGCCATGTCCCAAAGAGAAGAGTAAATGCCCTTAAGATAAGACTGTAACTTCCCCCTCATTGGCATTTCCTTAAGGATAAGCATTTCTCCCTAGGCTAGGATTTGATTGCTGCAATCATCCTGTGACCATCCAGCTCCAGACAACAGATCTGACACCAGCCACGCCCATCGAGACAGCAGATCTGCTCCCCCGCTGTGTCCATCAATAGCTGTTCTGGTAGGGCTGATCTCGTGGCTATTGTAAAAAGGACAATGCAATCACATGTGATACATGCTCTTTGACGGTATATAACTGCTCTGTACACCCCACTTCTTTGGTGCCCTTCTTTCCTTAGGGAAGGAAGATCACAGACTGTCGTCCTCAAAAGTTGGCTCTTAATAAACGCCCAACAATTTTGATTTATAGATTGATTATGGATTATTTACGTCGACAAGCTGATGTGCAGGAAATAGTAAAGGCACAGTGGTATCCGTGTTGCCTGACATAAAATCTTTCCTCCCTCTTACCCTTCCCAGGATACACACTCTTCATGGTGGCACCTACTTCCTTGGTGTGATCATTCTTCTGATCACTCCTTTCCTTCCCTTTTACAATTACTCAACAAATATTTAAACACCTACTGTATGCCAGTCTTGGGATACACTAAGTAAAAAAATTTCTACAAAATCTCTGTCTTCACAGAGTTTGTTTTTGTTGGGTAAGAGAGATAATGGATAAGTAGGCAGACAAGTGAATTACATAGTCTATTGTGTGATGACCTGTGTCAAGAAGAAGGTAAGTCACAGGCAATGGGGAGAGCTAGAGAGCGAGTAGGTTGCTACTTTAATTAGAGAGCCCAGGGAGGCTGAAGCAAGGCCCAGAGGGAAGGGACAGAGCAGGAGGACATGCAGATATCCCAGCACTGCAGAGATGCTGTGGAGGAACTGTGACTCGGATGTTGTTGGGCAGCAAGAAGCCAGTGTGGCTGGAACACAGTGAGCAAGAGGGGAAAGACAGAGAAGTTTTGAGACTCCAGGGAGGGTGAGCAGATTAAAGAAGGCCCCTGGGCCCATCCAAACTGTGCTGTAAGTGAAATGAAAACTTTCAATGTCATTTAACTATACGTTATACAATTTAAGTAGTAAATACCTTTTGTTTTTCTATAGCCTTGTCACTTACATCAACTAAAATGCTGCTAAATTGGGAATGTCTAAATTATTCCAAGGAGTTTCTGCTGTATCTTGTCAGGCATCTGCTATGCACAACAGTCAGGGGTGGGACTGATGTGACAGTCAGGAGACAAACTCTAGTCTTCAGGTTGCCACCAACTGCTTGTGTTATGTCTCATCTGTAAAACGTGGAGGACGGAAAAGATGAGTGGTTTTCAGACTCCCATCAATGGATCACTGGGGATTCCTGAAGGCTCTTGTTTTTTTTTGTTTGTTTGTTTGTTTTTGTGAAGAAGGTCTGCCCTGAGCTAACATCTGCCACTCCTCCTCTTTTTGCTGAGGAAGACTGGCACTGGGCTAACATCCATGCCCATCTTCCTCCACTTTATATAGGATGTCGTCACAGCATGGCTTGACAAGCGGTGCGTTGGCATGCTCCCAGGATGCGAACCAGTGAACCCTGGGCCCCCAAAGCGGAGCGCGTGCACTTAACCACTTGTGCCACTGGGCTGGCCCCCAAGACTCTTTGGTTTTTTTCTTATGTTTACAAACTTTGATGCAAGCTTCACTTAGAAGAAAGTGTCCCCTAGCTTTAAAAGGATTCCTGGACTTGGTTATCTCTTAAGTTTTCCAGTATGAAGAATTTGCAGTCTCACAGACTCCCAAAGGACAGACAAAAGGAGCAAGATCCCTTTTTCCCGAGTGTCTACTGTGACAGGGCTGATTGTCTCTCATTCAAACCAGAAGGTGATTTGCCAATAGTGAGATATAGCATTTGAGAGCCCGTGCTTCAAGATGGCTGAGTTGTCGCCCATCATTGTACAGACTTACGCAAAGTGAATAATATAAAAACTGAATGTCTTAGCAGGTACTTTCTGGCACAAAACAGAAACTAGCAATTGAGAAAATTAATTATGATTGATGTCTGTCAATAAGGGCATAGGGCTATTCTAATTTCAAAAGTCATTAATGGCATGAGTGTTAGTCACTGTACATATTAAATATATTGAAAAGCAGTCATGTTCTCATAACACAGAATTATAACGGGAAGATAAACTGGATGTTTTAGGTACTTATGGTTAAAGATATATTTTGTTTAGTTTGGTTTTCTGATTGAGGAAATGAGAAAATTTATTTTTTAATATATTGACTATCTTCTTCCTTTCCAACCTAGTATCTCAATGTGCTATTTTGGAAACTCTGAAAAAAAATGTTCAGATGCTGTTCAACCGGTAAGAAGATCTTGTTAGGATGTCGAATCCTTTTCTCTCTTATTTGTCATAAAATTGTGACAGACTCTCATTTATCTTCCTGTCTGCCCAGGTGGCTAGGCCACCTTGTTTCTCTAGGCCTGCAGGGGAATCCAGTCAGGTGGAAGGGGATGTTTTCCTCCACTTAGACTTTGCAGAGAAAATCAGCCTTGAAGTGGAACTGAGCACATGCTTTTCAGAAGCTGCATCATTCTCTACCCAACCAGAGCACTGGGCCTGACAACAGCTGGATCCAGCAGAAAACTGGACACTTTAGGAGATGTCATGTGGAGATCTGCCTGGCTGGACTAATAGTCACATGGATATGATTTTTAAAAAAATCTCTCAGAGCTTTTCTAAAATCAAATAATATTCTTAAGTTGCTTTAGTAGATGAAACACTAGTTAGTGTCTTTTTAATTTCCACAGAAGCTTTTTTTGCTGTTACTAAAGAAGCAAAATATTATGTCTTTTTTCTTGTTACCAAAATGGACTTGCTATTAAAAAAAAGAAACCTGCAAGAAAGGAAACACTCATATGGAATAGAAATTGTGGGTAGCAATTGCTACTTTTTTATATAAAATCATCTGTTTTATTTATTTACACTTTCTCTTAACTGTGCTTTTGAAAATAACTTAGTATTAGAAATTACTAGTAAGAAGAGAGTGTGCTCTCTTGAGTGTTTTCCAGTAGAAGTCAGGCGACTCAGACCTAAGTTCTAGGCCCAGGTCTGTTTCTGGTTAGTGTGTGACAACGTACTTAGGCTCTCTGGAACGTAGTATTCCTCTCTGTGAAATTAAAGAATTTGATGATTTTTGAGAACTTTTTGAAATATTAAATGACTTCTCTTTTTAAAAGCAGAAAGATCCTTCTCAAACTTACAAATTATCAAAAAATTTTTGTGACCTTTCACTTACCAAGAACAATTGGTGTCCCTTCAATTATACTGATTGAAAATAAAGATCATAAAAGTATAAATTTGGTAATCTAATAAATGATTTAGCATAAAAATGAGCCAGAAAAAACTTTATGATCAATCAAGATATTACATTATGAAAGTATTACTGTTTGTTACAGTATATAAAATTATGACACTAAAATAGTATCTTTTTGCTGTTTGTACGTTTATATTGTTACTCATGTATTACTATTCACCCTATTAAGTTTTACAAGTAATAAAATGTCTTGAAAGGAAAAAACAATAAAGCAGCAGCCCTGCATTACACATGAAAGTTGTGCTCTCTTCCTCTGGAGGGAAAATGAGGATACCACATTGGTCGAGTAGTTCATTTTGTAATCCACTGGTGCCTTTCAAAAATATAGCTATTATTGTAAGAGTAAAGACATTCTTACGAATAGTGCCATAAAACTGGTTTTCCAGCTTCTTTTTGTCAGAGCTGAGACCAATATCAGACTGGGGCACTTGAAGAGGCATGCTCGACTCAGCTGAGGGTGATTTAATTACTACGAGATGATTAGCCAATAGTGAAAAAGATGGAGAAAGATTAAAAATAGGTAAAAGGAAATAAAGTTGGAAATAATTGAGAAAAATATCTTAATGCCTTCAAAATATCCTCTCAATTTTATAGCAGTTTTTTTTTTTTGAGGCACGACTCCAATAGTATGATAGATTTTTCTAAATCCTTATCTCCAAGGCATATATTGCTGAATTCTTCATTATATATAATAATGCCAAAGTAAACCTGGACAAAAGTATTCTGTACTATCGATAAGGAAAAAACATGTACAAAATTGCTCTATATATTAAGATTCCAGCTGTAATAGTCAAGATATATATTCATGTGTGTAAAATTATAATAATTTTCTATTTGTCTCGGGCTGTGAACCCTGGTAAAATATATAGTAATAAGCCGAATACCTGGAGAACTAGGTGATTTAAAACACCTGATGTTACAGCTTGGCCATTCAAGGGTGAAATAGATCAATTTAAATTTCATACCTTCTCCTTGTAGCCAGTGAAGTGTCTGGAAGACAGAAAACATATAAAATTAACTGACAGTTAACAGTATTTGGAGTCAGTTGAGGTTAAGCACTCAACAATGATGTCCCTTACTTCAGGAGCCATTGACTCTTTGTCATAAGTTTATTTTATACACGGGTTCTCTTCTTAGATGAAGTGTGTATGTTTCATAGAAGAAAGCGAAGGAGAATTAACTATCAATCTACTGTGCACCGGTTCCTTTACTGTATTACCTTATGCAATTCTTACAGTAATCCTTTAAAGTAACTGTTATAATTCATATTTAACCGATAAAGAAAACCATGTTTACAAAATTAATCAAGGGTAAGAGGGAAGATCTGAACATCAGTCTGTTGGGTTTATGCCTCATATTCTCTCCACTGTGATAAAAATAGTGCTTCACCATGGGTACTCACCATCTGGCTATTTAATACCGGCTCCTGCCAACAGCATTGGATGAGATGAGATGAGAAGTTTATTTCCAAAGTTATTCAATTATATTTAAACTGTACTATTTATGAGTCAGATGTCAAGACATGTTTTAAAGACATAGAGAACTGATTAATTCACATACACATTTTTCAGGTTTACTATAACTTTCGTATGCCACAACGTGTCAACTTTGTGTCAACTTTACCAACTTTAGTGCTTCACTGTTTTTTTAAAAACTCAGAATCTCACTTTTCATGTAAAGCACCTTGCTGTTCTCTTCTTAGTCGCTAGATGGCAGTGCTGTATCTCTGTAAATTACCACTGCAGCAGGAAACGAGAGGCCTTAAGCCAGTTTGCTCTGTACAAATGATGGACATAGGAGGACTTCTGGTCCATCAAGGCTGCCTGTGTTATTGGGTGGACGTAATGGGGATGTCCAGGACTGCTTTGTCAGAGGCAGGAAACAGAGTCAGAAAACATCCTCCAAGTTCTTCTTCAGATGTGAGTTCAGGCACCTGTCCTCTCACCTGAGCACACCGGAGTTTATTGAATGTGTTCTGACTCTTACTCTCTCCCTGTACTTAATAAGTCTGGGAACTCCATACCCCTAGAAAAAACACAGGACTCATAAAACCTTTTCTCAACTAAACGGAGTTGAGGGCTATGGTGTTGCCTGAGAGTCTGATGCTTAAAGAAAATACAGCTGGTGGTCAGGCGGAAGGAAAGAGTGTCAGCCACTCCTGGAGGGCTTTTATTGATGCTCCCATGGAATGAGCAAGTTTAAAATAAAACCACATTGCTTAAACCTCACTAACTCATTGTTTTATTTTCAAGAAATATGCTCTGAAAATCTGCTATGTCTAAAAAACCATTTCATAAAACTGAAACCATTCTGTTTATTATTCTCTGGCATTTGAAATACTATTAAAACTGTAAATTCTCTAGCATTCTACAATATACAAATTGGCAAATATCAATTATATTCTCTAAAAATCTTTGCTCCCATGTTGAAGATTAATATATGGTAGATTAACATATGGTTACCACTCAGTTTTTAAGTCATTTTTTGTTTTTGAAATTACGTATAAAATTTGTGTTTTGGAGTATTTTCCTAAAACTCAACAACTTTCTGATATAAATGGACTAGATGAAAGGTAACTAAAATGAATTTTGACCTTTAAAACTTTAGCTTTGGGGAGCCTGCCCCGTGGCTTAGAGGTTAAGTGCTTGCGCTCCGCTGCTGGCGACCCGGGTTCGGATCCTGGGTGCACACTGACGCATTGATTCTCGAGCCATGCTGAGGCTGCGTCCCACGTACAGCAAGTGGAAGGATGTGCAGCATGACATACAACTATCTACTGGGGCTTTGGAGGTAAAAATAAATAAATAAAATTATAAAACTCTAGCTTTGTGTAAGAATTGATAATATCAGGCAGCTGAAAGTTGGGTCTCTCCACATTATGATATTTATTAATTGTGAATAGCCACATCTATTACAAAGTGCTGAAAAATAAAAAGAAATTAAACAATATCAACACTCTCTTATTCCACATGTTGTATAGTTTATAAGCAAGTAAATTCTCAAAGGTCAGAAAAATGCTTATGATTTCAGATAACTGTTAAAATACTATCTCATTCCAGTTTTAGCCTCATTTGAAATTGACTTAAAACTCTTCCCTTAGGATCCTGCTCTGATCAGTGCCCCCAGGTCCCCTCAGCCTCATTTGATTGCAAACTTATCTGAGGAATTGAATATTCTTTTCCGTTTCTTCTCTTTAAGATATCTGTGATACTGCCTTTTATACAGTGACCACTTGGTACAATTTATTATTAGATTCAGAAACATGTTTGTTTAGGAACAAATCAAGGCAACAGATGTGAGGAATGTGGGGTCACCTAGCTGATGGTGTTCGAGGGATTCCTCATGTGAGTCTTGGCATAGAAAAGTTTAAAGAGTAAAGCAGCGTTGGTCAGATCAAAAGTGTGGGGTGAACATAATTCTGAAGGAATAATGATGGAGAGGTAAATACAAAAAGCCACTTGAATTACATTGGAATGTATTAGACACATCAAAGGGCTGGGAAAAAACATTGTTTAATGTAAGTTATTTTTAAACTCTAAGTCAAACAGTAACATGAATTTACATGGTAATTATAAACCACAAAATAACAATTCACAAGACAAGTAAACAACTAAAGTAGAAACCAGAGTAAGAAAAACAGAGGCTAAAGGAGAGAAAGAGAGAGATGATTGTGGTCAGAAAACATGGCTTTGTCATCCTTGAAGTCTCCCTCAGACTCTGCTCATTCTTAGTGTTCAGTAAACACTTTGACCCCATGAGACTGGGTAAGGGCAAAATGAGAGGCGGTTGGGAGGGGAGACAATGCAAGGATAACCTTGCGGAGGCACTGACATTGAAAATCAGTGACATTTTGCAAAGGAGTTTACCATAATATATTAAGGATTATTCTGGAAAGTGGAAATAAAGCGAAGGGCCAGCCCCGTGGTGCAGCGGTTAAGTACGCGCACTCCACTGCGGTGGTCTCAGGTTCCTAGGTTTGGATCCCGGGTGCCCACTTACACACCGCTTGTTCAAGCCATGTTGTGGCAGCATCCCATATAAAGTAGAGGAAGATGGGCACAGTTGTCAGCCTAGGGTTAATCTTCCTCAGCAAAAAGTGGAGGATTGACATTGGAAGTTAGCTCAGGGCTGATCTTCCTCACAAAAAAAGAGAAAGAAACAAAGAAATAATGGGAAATTTTTTTCTGTCTGTTTTAACAATGAAAACAAGTTAGCATCTGGAAACCAGTTGCAATTTGAGATGAGAATGTAAAGAAAGAATTAGATGTCACACGTTGTTTTTGCTTCTCTGAGGCAGTAAGGTTTGCAGGGGGAATGAATTTCTATCTTTGCTCTATTGAGTTTGAGAAGGTGTAAAATTCATTTGTGCTGGGCAACACTGTTGACCTGTGGAGAAAAACAAATGGTTTAAGCAGATGATCTAAAGGAATAACTGAGTTTATAAAAGTTCTTAGCTTATAAAGCGGTGCTTCTTCTTTACTGAACTTTACTGGACATCCATTCACCTATATGTGCAAGGTATTTGTGGTAGGTATTGAAGGAAATACAAAGAATTATAAGGTTCCAAGCTCCTCCACATACATGACATGGTTTGCAAGATGTAATTTGATTCTGCCAAGGTATTTAGTGTATGTTACATTACAGAACCTAAAAAACATTGGCAATGCTATGGAGAAATTGTAATTAAAGACAGCTTCTTAGGAGAGATGGACTAGATCAGGTCCTCAAATGAATCACTTTTGGGCAGGTGGAGGGAAGAAAGAGTGAGGATTTCAGAAGGGGGAAGAGAGGAAAGGTACAGACGTAGAAAAGAACATGGCATTTGTGCATGGGGGTGGGGAGGCCATGACATGCACAGTCTTCCCGTGACTAGAGGCAGCTCAGTTTCCTCCTCCAGGAGCCCAGCACTGCTTCCCACCTCCTGGCCTCCTCCACCTGCAGACCCCATTTCTGAGCCAAGGATTATCTTATCTGGATTGCTGCCTAGTCTCCCAACAGTTCCATTTACTTCCAGTTTTAATTTCTTCTAATCTTTCCTCCACCATGCCTCCAGACTTACCTTCTAGAATCCAAATTTGCTTAAATCTGATATCTGCTTAGACTCCTCCAATGACTATTCAGAGCAGCCTAGAGAGCATTCAGACTCCTGAGCTGGACACGCAGGCTTTCCCTTGTTGTCCTCATCTTTACCCGCATAACACACTCTGTCCTACATGTTTGCTTTGTTCCAGCCTTAAAAATACCACCCATTTTCTGAAAGATTTAGAATCCTTTATATCTGTCTTTTTATATCTGTTTCTTCTGTCCTCCTATCCCCTTTTTTAATCAACTTAATTCCTATTTCTTAATCTAAACTCATGTTAAATATTTCTTTCTCTTGGAGACTTTTCCTGAGAGGTCTCCATCTAGAGACCCCATTTGATATACCCACTCTGGGACCCTGTACTTACCTACTTTTCCATAACTGTTGTTTTAGTCATGTCTCATAGACAGTGAGCTCCTTAAAGCTGAGACTATCCTTCTTCTTGATAAATAAATGGCAAGCAGTAGGATACATTGGAGCATATGAGGAAGCCATTTGGTGTAAAACTAATTGGGCCTGACCTAGTTTTTTTTTGTTCCAAAAGGGGCCTGTAGCCTCTGTTCATCCATTGTATATCCGCTTTAAGCAATTAACATGTCCCAAAAACAAAAGCAATGCCCTTAAGATGTAAATGCAACTTCCCCCACAATAACATTTCCTTAAGGATAAGCATTTCTCCCTAGGCTAGGATTTGATTGCTGCGTTCATCCTGTGACCACCCAACTCAAGACAACAGCCACGCCCATGGAGACAGCAGACCTGATACCCACTGTGTCCGTCAATCGAGGTGCCGACAGGTCAATGTCGTGGCTATTGTAAAAGGGACATTGCAATCACATGTGGTACATGCTCTTTGATGGTATATAACCACTCTGTACACCCCACTACTTTGGAGTGCTCCATTTCTTCGTGAAAGGACTCTCCTGGGCTATATGGTCCTCATAGATTGGCTCATAATAAGCTCACTCCAGTTTGATTTATAGATTGGTTATGGATTATTTGTGTCGACCTTTATGGCATAGTTGTGGCAGGATTTCAGAGAAACCCACTGGAGACCACCTGGAATCTACACTGAACCGGTTCTTGGTACCGCAGGGGCCCTTTGAGCCCCATCCGGATCACTGCATTCCTCAGGTCAACTTGGTGAGTTCTCCTGAAACCTGGACCTCCTTATTTTAAGTTGATGGTCCAAGAGTTTATTTGAACTGTTTCAAGGTCTTAAGACTAAAGGCTTTGAAAGGTACTGGTACATTTCCTAGGTAGAGAAAAACCTAGGGGGAATTTCCTAGGCCAGGGGAGCTTAGGGGAAACTTGGAGTAAACTGGGTTGGTTGTCCTTTTAATTTGGATTTAAAATTGGAAATAATTATGTTTATAAGGTCTGAACAAATCTGCTTGATAGAGAAATGAGAGTCTGAACTTGTTCAGCTCTGAAGAAAAGGGACATTGTTCCTTCCGACCAAAAAGGCATTATTTGTGTGACTGAAAAACCTCAGTGGGAGTGTCAGAGGTGAACCTCACAACGTGTAGTGGTCCTATAGGGCGTTCCACTATCATTCACCTTAATTAATTATAGCTTCAGCCGGGGACATGCACCTGAGGGTTGGTCACCCACACTCCCAACCCTGACAGTGGTCTTAAGACTGCCGGCGGGAGAAACTGAGACACATAAGAGAGTGATTCTGACATTCCTTTGGGGAGTAACACTCAAAGCAGCACACTTGTGACCCACTACACAGTTCCTAGAAGTTGTTCAGACTTTATAAAAAACAAACAAACAGAACTAAAAGAAAATGGGAAGCCGTGCTTCAAAAGCCAGCTGGCTCCCGGAAGGACAACCCCCCATGGGACTGCAGCGGGTTTCATGTATAATGCATACTGCAACAATGCTTGCAAATATTTAACTAAATGGGAGAGATTAACCAAGGATGACTTAGGTCGTAAATGGCCAAAATGGGGAAAGTTTGACTTCTGAAAACTACTGTATTTGCGTGCATAGGTTGAAAAAGCCGGCAATAAAACCAAAACAAAAGAAAGAGAAGCTTATGTGCTTGGCATTTAGAGGCTTCAAAGCGTAATAATAGTAAAATGACTTCTTTACAGGAGACTAACTGTAAATTGACAGAGACTCTTTCTGAATTAAAGAGAGATAAGAAGTCAGAAGCTGTCCACCCCCCTCACCTCCTCTACCTCCTCCACCGCCACCGCTTTCGGCACCTCAGAGCTCATCTCCTCCTCCTCCTGCACCTTTCCCTCCTCCTCCACCCCTAGAGAAAACAAGGAGTAACACTCAGGGGCAGATACTGAAAGACCTAAAGTTATAGTGGCTCCCTTTAAGGAGAAACCTGTTACTGGGAGAGGTGAGCCTGCTCTTGTGTATACTCTCTGGACTAGAACTGAACTTAAGAATTTGACAAAGGGCTTCCCAGACCCTTTGCAAGATCCTTTAGGGTTTGCTCGAGAATTTGACTTAATTGTTAGAACATATGCACCAGGATGTTCAGATTTATATCAGCTTGTGCATTTGCTGGTGTCTGAGAACAAAACAAATGAATGGATAAAAGAGGCAGATTGGAGACCCCCTGGAGGATTTCCATAAGCATGAGCCTCATGGCCTTAAGGAGTGTAGGGATATCGCTCAAAACTTACACAAAGCCATTCCAGTAATTTTTTCCAGGAAGATAGATGGTGCTAAATTCCAGTAATGTAAGCATAGACCCGAGGAATCTATCTTTGATTATTTTGAAAGGCTTGAGAAAACATTCAAACAGCACTCTGGGATGGCTCCTGAAAGTTTTGAGGATCACCAGAATGATTCAATTTTCAATTCAATTTTTTTAGAAGGATTAGATGAGGAATTAGCAAAGTTAGTTAAGAGACATGAACTGGATTGCACTTTAAGGCACACTAGTGCTCTTGTCACTATTACAGATAAACTCTCTAAAACATTACAGAAAACAAAAAGGCCACTAAGCTTATGAGTATACAGCTACAACAGCTTAGTGCCCCAACAAAAGCAAACCTTTTCAAATCTAACCAGAAACGAAATGACCTTGTCTGTTACTATTGCAAAAAGCCTGGTCATTTCAAACGACACTGCCGGAAACTCAAATGGGACTTAGGGCGTGACAGCAATAAACAGGAATTAGGCTGCTCAGAGGATTACCAGAGGGCATTTCCCCTCCTCCTCACAAATGCCTTAGGGAAAATTGAGATAACTATTAGAGGGGAAACTTTAAAGGCCCTAGTAGATACCGGGGCTACCTTATCTGTCCTCAGCCCTACCCTTATTCATTGCCCTCTCCCTCGGAGTAAACAGACAGTTCAAATGGTAAGTGTTTCGAATTTTCCAATGCAGGTTTTTAAATCAGAACCAATCATTTTTCAATTAAGAACCATCACAGGAAAAAATGCATTTCTTCTGGTTAAATGTGCTCCAATTCATTTGATTGGACGAGATCTTTTAGAAGCATACAACGCCCATATTGCCTTTTCACAAAAGGGCAAAATGCTTCTGGATTCAGAAAATCGGGATGCTGACCAGAATGTAATTGCTGAAAGGTTGATGACTGTGAAATCAATGACTCAAATAGAAGAAGAGAAAACTGATGACCTGTTATTACAAGTGTCTAGATAATTATGGTCATCATCCTCTTCAGATATTGGGAAAATTAAATCAGCCACTCCTATTAAGGTGACTGTTGACAACTCTAAACCTCTACCTAATATTCGGCAATATCCACTTAAACCAGAAACATTAAATGGGATGAGGCTTATCATTCAGGAATTTCTTGAAAAGAGACTTATATTTCCTTGTGCTAGTCCCTGTAATATACCTATCTTGCCCGTAAAAAAGCCGAATGGGAAAGGCGGGAGATTTGTTCAAGATCTCAGAGCTATAAATAATATCGTGATTCCCCGACATCCTGTGGATCCTAACCCACACACTTTGCTCTCAACCATTCTAACTAACAGCTGCTATTGCTCAGTCATTGATTTATGCAGTGCTTTCTTTAGCATTCCCATGGAAAAGGATAGTCAATATCTTTTTGCCTTCACGTGGGAAGATCGCCAGGATACCAGGACAGTGTTGCCACAGGGCTAGACTGAAAGCCCCACTTATTTTTCCCGGATACTCAAGGCTGACTTAGTGAATACAGAATTCCCTAATGACTCCACTTTAATTCAATATGTGGATGATTTGTTCTTGTGTTCAAACACTAAGTTGGGTTCTCAGAAGGGCACAATTTATCTATTGCAACAGCTAGCATCTAAAGGGCATAAAGTGTCCAAGGACAAATTACATTTTTGCCTGCCTATTGTAAAATATCTAATACACTTGATATCTAAAGATGGACTGTTGATTGATTCTGAAAGGATTAAAAGAATCCTGGCTTTTACTCTCCCTAAGACAAACAGTTAAGAGGATTCCTAGGACTAACTGGATATTGCAGGAACTGGGTACCTAACATTTCACTTATTACCCAGCCCTTACATATGTTACTAAGTCTGACCAGCCTGATTTAATTGAATGGACACCAGAAGGAGAGAAGGCAGTAACTACCTTCAAGTCTGTTTTGGCCCAAGTACCAGCCTTAGGACATCCTAATTACAGCTTGCCATTATTCCTCTTCCTACATGAAGATAAAGGAAATGCCTTAGGTATCTTAACTCAAAAACACGGAGGTCAACAGCGACCTATAGGGTATTATAGTCAGCAGTTAGATTCAGTGGCAAAAGGGCTTCCACCTTGTATTAGAGCCATTTCAGCAACAGCGTTCTTATGCAAGACCACTGAAGAAATAGTGATGGGGATTCCTTTGGCTATCTATCTTCTTCACTCAGTCAAATCTCTCCTAAATTCTCATCACACTCAGCATTACTCTGTCAGCCGGCTAGCCTCCTATGAAGTTCTGTTGGTCTCTGCTCCTAATATTACCTTAGCTCGGTGTAATTATCTTAACCCTGCAACTTTACTTCCAGCATCACAAGAAGTTGCCCACGAGTGTGTTTTATTAATTAATTATCTACTTACTCCTAGGAATGATTTGCAAGAAACTCCCATTGATAATGCTGATCTAATTTGGTTTACAGATGGATCTTACTCAAAGGATGAACAAGGACATTATCAGGCTGGATAGGCAGTAACGTCCTCAGTAGACATAATCGAGAGTTCTTATTTACCAGAGTTAAAGTCAGCACAGCAAGCTGAGTTAATTGCTTTAACTCGAGTTTGTCAATTGGCCAGAGACCAGGTAGCAAGTATCTACACTGAGAGCCGTCATGCTTTGAGAGTAACACGTGATTTGGGAATGCTGTGGAAACAACGAGGACTTTTAACCTCTTCAGGTCAGCCTATGAAGAATAGGAAACAGGTTGCAAAATTATTAAATTCCATACAGCTACCGAGACAACTAGCGATTATTAAAATGCCAGGGCATTCCAAATCTGATACTTTAGAAGCTACAGTAAACTAGCTTGCTGATGCAGCTCCTAAACAAGCAGCCTTGAAGGCTTGCCCTACCCAGCCTCGAGAATGCCTGCTGCTTCCTATTAACTCTGCTAACTCAGTAAAAGACTTCCTTCTACAGGCCAAAGAAGTGGCTATGGAAGAAGAAAAACAGATATGGCAGTCAAAAGGGCGAATTTTTGACACCCCCTCACAGATGTGGTTTGGGCCCAATAGGAAACCCACAGTACCTGTTGGAGCACAATTGCCCCTGCTCCAGCATAAACACCAACTAACCCACTGGGCACTTGAAAAGATGATTTTATGGGCAAAACAATACTTTAGGAAACTCTTTCCCACAGTGGCCCATAAAGCTTATACTCCTTGTGTTATATGCCCAAAATATAATCCAGGGAAACCACTTCATGGGTCACAAGGCCACTTTCACCTTCCTAAGGGACCCTTTGAGGTATGGTAAGTGGACTTTGTCCAAATGCCACCATCTCAAGGATATAAATACATCTTGGTAATTATCTGTATGTTCTCACATTGGCTTAAGGCCTTTCCTTGCAGAAGAGCAACGGCTCTAACAGTAGGAAAATTACTATTAGAATAATTCCTGTTTGGGGAATGACTACCGAG
Source organism: Diceros bicornis minor (assembly GCF_020826845.1). Taxonomy (NCBI): domain Eukaryota; kingdom Metazoa; phylum Chordata; class Mammalia; order Perissodactyla; family Rhinocerotidae; genus Diceros; species Diceros bicornis. The sequence continues at coordinate 769,221 of NW_026690880.1, read as the reverse complement.
TTACATAGTGACCAGGGAACTTATTTCACTGGACAAATAATTAAATCTGTTTGTAATATTTGCCCAATAATGCAGCATTTTCACTGCACTTACCATCCCCAATCCTCAGGATTGATGGAAAGAACTAATGGCACCATCAAAATTCAATTGGCAAAGCTTTCAGAAAGCTTTTTAGTCTCTCATGGCCAAATGCTCTTCTGCTAGTGCTCCTCAATCTTAGATCTACGCTCTTTGGTAAACATCGACTGTCTCCTTTTGAAATAATAACTGGACGACCTATGCAATTAGACGACGTAATGTATGAACCAACTTTACTTAAAGGAGATATTTTACATTATTGTCAAGGTCTCATTGTGGCTCCTAAAAGAAACGAGAAATTGGTAGCTAATTCATTTCACATTAAGCTCCCAGGAGAATAAGACCTTAAGGATCATGGAGTACAACCTGGAGATTTTGTTTATTGGAAAAGACATCTGATAAATGACTCTTTGCAGCCCCGTTGGAAAGGACCATATCAGGTGTTTTTAACCAAGCCATGTGCTGCAAAATTTAAAGGTGTAGATTCATGGCCTCACATTTCTCATTTATAAAAGGCTTCTCCACCTGAATGGACTTCAACTGTAGTCTCTGACACCTGACTTCGACTGACCAAGATGAATATTTCCAAACCAGGATGAGAAGAAGACAACATCTGTTGTAGACAGCTGTCCCAAGACTCCGGACCAGGCCTGTATTCCTAACTTTATATCTCCTCATGTAAACCCTCGTAAAGTTTAAGCTTTATGTAATTGCTAAAATAATCAATATCTATATTGCCTTACCGTTTTCCTACACCAATACTTTACCCTTCAACTTTATAAGATAGATTAGAACCTAATTACAAAACCTTTTGTTAATTACCAAAAAAAAAATGCCATGTAAAGTTTTTCTAATGCTATGTTTGTTTTCCAAACTACATCTCAATGGACCTCTGATGGCAATATTTTTCTGCAATGGGCTCATTCCTTTGCTATATACAAAAATCCGTCCACTTGTTGGATATGTAGCCAACTTCCACTTTCTAAGACCTCTGGGTTGCCTTGGTGGGTCTCTCTCTTTCAAGGCACGGATTGGAAAGCTCTAAATCAATTTATTGTGATAGAAAGAGCTAGTTCTAATGTTTGCACTTTGTCTGATATTAGTAATTATGATCCTGAAATGGATATGGTATGGGCCAATGGTATGGGCCAATAGCCCGTACCATTAATAATACAGGTTACGGTTATTCTTTTTCTGTTACTCAAACCACCCAGTTATCCCAACAAATTGCAGATAAACAAAAGAAACCAGACATTACAGTAAAAACTACGGAAAGTTTCACACAAATTTGGGATGGATATGTTTGGCTTACTTCTAGCCTTGGAACTTTAAACATACCAGCACCTTTATGTTGGGAGCAGAGAAATCATTCCAAACAAAATCTACCAAATTACACTTGAAAGATAGGCTGGATACCCCCCTGAGTCATGTCAGAATACTATTATACTTAAAAAAAGTGATTGGTTTGGTACAGACTGGTCTCGAAGACCAAGCTTGTATTAAACGGCTCCTAATTGAACTCAGTGGTTATGTGGAACAAACCTCTGGCTTTGGCTGTCACCAGGATGGTTAGGGTGCTGCACTCTGGTCTTCTTTTGGATACAGGGAAAGATTCGCCCAGATCTAATATCTGTTGCCAATCTGCTTCTCCTTAAGGACAGAGGGGCTGGTTCAGTATTCCACTAGTATGACCACCTAGCAGCTATATTTGCTCCTTCCTTGGGGCTAGAAGATGTCATATCTCATAGACAGGCTCTGACAAAATTTACTCTACAAGCCCTTAATGATAGTCAGGTAACAAGAGTTTTATTAAATACTGAAATGTCTTTAATGAGAATAGCTGTCCTTCAAAATAGAATGGCCTTAGATATTCTTACAGCATCCCAAGGTGGTACATGTGCGATCATTCAAACCGAATGCTGTGTTTTTATACCTGACCAGTCTTCCAATGTGTCATCTCTACTAAAGCACATGAAAAAAACAAGTGAATGCCCTAAGCGATCCTACACCCAGCCTTGATTTTTTTGGTCAGCTCTGTCGGGAGAATCTCCCTCTGCCCTTTTCCTTAAGGTTCTTATGGCTGGCCAAATAATTAACCAGACAGGTTAGCAGGAGAAAATAATACCAAGTTTAATAATAACATGTATACATGGGAGAAACTCAGAAATGAGCAACTCGTCCCTCTGTCTAAGCTGTCCGCTTAAGTATTGTAGCTAAAGGTGAGGAAGGTGTCAGGGATGGGTAGTGGTCTGGGACCTCAGAGGGCAAGAAGACAACTCACATGGAGATAGAAATGCAAATGTTTGCATGGCAACTCTTCTCAGGGTCATCTATAGATAATGTGGTCAGGGAGAGATAGAGTTTTTGATAAAAGAGGCTTGGTGCCTTTTCTATTGTAACCTCTATCCTACATTATCTTTACAGCCATCATGATAATAACTCCTTCTTGAAACAGATCTTTTGTTTTAAATTCTTCAGGCAGTTTGGGAGGGGAAACTCAAATATTCTTCCTGAGTTCTCTGAGTCCTTATTGTCTTCAGCTCGAAATAATCCACATACCAGAGTGGTGCCTCCTGGGGTAGCTTGCCCTGGGCACCATCAGTTCCCTCATCTGAAACTTCCCTAGAGGTTTCACAGTCCTTTTGAAACTTAAAGAAGTTTCATAGTCCAGACGCTGAGTTGGTAGATTGTTTCATCTCACTGAACACATTTCTTAGTCCTGATAATAGATCAGTTCAATTAAATTCATTTTAGAAGGTGGTGATGCAGGTGGGCTCTCAAGGTTATGCCTATATTGTGGAAGCAAGCAATCAAGTATTTAATAGAAGCATTTCTATGTAAACGAAAGAAAAACAAGGTTAATGGTTGGAGCAAGTTGTAAAGCAGTTTCTGAGTTTAGGGGAGGGCCAGTTAAGAAGATTTTTAGATGTCAGCATCAAAGCATCTTTTGCAGTTTAAAATGTCTCTGATGATGTCATCGGGTCATCTCTTAAGTTTATATCAAGTCCATCAGCTTCAGTTTGTAAGGCTTCAGGAAAAAGGGTAGGTTCAGTTTTCAGTGATTCCAAATGAAAACAATGGGAAAAAAATGAAAAACATTAGTTTGGAGATCTGTAGCCAGATATTTCAGGAGACTAGAAGAAATCAGGATCCAATCCAGTCAACAGATATAAAATAAAAACCTCAAAAGACAATTTAAAAAACTAGGATCTAATATCCGCAAATGTATACTATAGTTTTACTGAAATATAATTTTCCCCTCTAAAATCACCCTCATTTTTATTAAGATAGCCAAATTAAAGCTAACTAGTTTGCAAAATAAGTCTAGTTCCAATAGAGTTGGCACAATTATTTACATAAGTACAGCAAGAATAGCAATTGATCACATAGGCTCTTTTAAATCTGCTTTGCTGGAACTTTTTATAAGGAATCTCACATTGAACTTCAAAGGCCTCTCGAGGCCAAGAAAGCCAAGCCAAGGACTTTGTCATCACTTTGCCTGCAATACCTACAGATTTGGGTGAATTCCCCTCTTCCAAGGTTCCCCCAAAATATTTCGAGGTTCCTTGTACCTGCCAGATAAGTGACATTCTTTACTTATCCTGGTAAGTGCTGCTTGGAACATAAGGTACAAAGCCAATATTTCCACGTGGCTTTACTCTATAAAATCCAATCTTCATTCCTCAAAAGCTGTATGGTTATATCACAAATATGATGTTCCAGTCACCACCTTGGTAATATAACCAGTGTTTCCAATTGTGTCCCGTTATAAGGAGAACAGAGTCTTATTGAACTTATGCAAATAACTATATTGCCATGAAAACAACAATACTAACTTACTTAGAGTTTCCAAATCCTGGAGGGATCAGGTAGAGAGAAAAAGATAAATATTTCCATTTTACTTGCAAAAGTATCATTTACCAAATTGCTATAAGTCATAGCTAGCTCAGGAGAAAAGAGAAAAAGTTTTCCTTAAATCTGAAAAAACAAAATATTAAAAATTCAGCAATACTTCAAATGAAAAATCATAAAAATTATAATCATCCTTATCAGTTCATTCAGTCCTGTGTAATCCATTCTTGATCCCACTCTTTTTGTTAGCAGCTTCATGAAGTTATCAGTCTCTCCATCGGATTTCTGTAATTTTTTTACCAAGTTAAGCTTTATGATCAGAAAGTTTGTTAGAAACCTGTGTTACAGTATAAATGTCAGAGTCCTTTCTATGAATTTTTTTGAAGTTGAAACATATTTTGCAAAAGCATTAGAGCCAAGAAATGTCTGTAAACAAGACCTCAAAAATGACAATTGACAGAGAAATTTGGTTAATTCTGTGACATACAACACTTTAAAATAATAATAACCAGAATTATGACTGATAACCAGGACAGATCAGAATTTCAGTAATGTTATACAATTTTAAAACACCTTTGTCAATAACATTTACCCACATAATACCACCTAAGCAGACTTATCATCACTTGTCTGACAATGCTTTTCACATAGTTTAACATACTGAATAAACCCCGTAAGTTTAGTATCTTCCTCCTTATAGGAAGAGAGCAAATATCTTTGAGAAATTCCAGGGCACTTTGAAAATTCTCAAAGAAAAAAAAGTAAAAAAAAAGACTTTATTTATGATATGAATTTTGGGGATCTTGTCAAAAATATAAAAAGTTAAAGCAAACAGAGCATTAACAGTCCAAAAAGCCTCAATAGAGAGACCTCAGTCTTTTGAACACAGGAAATTATTTTAACAAAACATAGATTTTCTGTCTTTTAGGTAGACTTACTCAGAGGTAAAGAAAAATCTTTTGTATCCTCTTTATCATGTTTAAGCAAATTATCCTTTTAAGAGACAGAAGACCAAATTTTAATTTTGCACCAGCTTACTTCTGCTATTAAAACTCATTTACTTAATTAAATTCCTTTTAATCTTAGCCAACTTGACCATGCATAAAACTCTTTTTCCAGAATTCCTCTTCCATAAACTTTCTATAACTTCCTTTTTACCTTCAGAATTTGTCTTATATCTTTCTTTTCCCTCCTAGTACTTGAGGACAAATTTACCTTTCTTAATCAAAGTATTTTCATTCTTTGTACCTTTTTTATATATCTTATTTTCCCTGTACACAGATATATTTTTCTTAATTTTTAGTAGCCTCAATCACATATATTAATTAGAAATTTTAACCTTTAGAAACCTTAATTTGTAAGTAAAAACTAAGTAAACAATTATAAACATTCTTTTACATTGGTATCTTGTGGCTTGGAAAATTTATAAACACTTCATAACTTCTAGAAATATGTTACTTTATAGTACAACTTTTAATAAAACACATGTTTACCAATAGACCCAAAACACCTTTTAGTTTTCCTGTAATGAAAAGCCAAAAGTAGACAAATGTACATTTAGCAATCAATGTCTAACATATTATGTTGTTTGGAAATGATGACACAGAGTATTTTTATCATAAAATTTAGCAAAACTCTAAAGTTTTAAGTCACCAAAAAGAGTTTGGAAGCTGTAACCACCATAAGACAAAATTATTGTTTAAAGTTCATCCAACATTCATCTTTTTCACAATTATTTACTTATTCCCAATAATTATTTAGATTGCCTACAAGACTTCATAAGACTTCAGATAAAATTAGCCATCATTTAAATTACTATTTTTGTTAACCAGTTCTGTAACAGAAATAACATCGGTTTTTTCTACAAAATTTCATCAACTCTTATACCTTTAAACATAGTTATCATTAAGATTTTTATCAATAGGTCTTGGTCTTATAATTTTGAACAAGGGAAGCATTCCCAGTCAGACATTTTATTTTATTTTATTTATTTTATTTTATTTTATTATTTTATTTTATTTTATTTATTTTATTTTATTTTATATTTTATTTATTTATTTTTCTGAGGAAGATCAGCCTTGAGCTAACATCCATACTAATCCGCCTCTTTTTCCTGAGGAAGACCGGCTCTGAGCTAACATCTATTGCCAGTCCTCCTTCTTTTTTTCCCCAAAGCCCCAGCAGACAGTTGTATGTCATAGTTGCACATCCTTCTAGTTGCTGTATGTGGGACGCTGCGTCAGCATGGGCAGAGAAGCGGTGCCTCGGTGTGCACCCGGGAACCGAACCCCGGCTGCCGGAAGCGGAGAGTGCGCAATTAACCGCTGAGCCACGGGGCCGGCCCCCCAGCCACACATTTTAAAACATACTCAGGCAAAGTTGATGTAACCTCTTTATATAAAATTAGCTCAAACTTTCCAACCTTTATAATCTTATCAATATTTACACTTTTACATGTTCTTAATTCAATTGTAGCCTGAGTCGAGGTCTTAAGGCTATTCAAATTTTTCCCTTCCTTTTTCTGGCCCATTTTTGTGTACCAATTAAACAATTGTGTGAGAGCTCTGAAAACATTCTTTTGTCCCCCAATTTAGAAATTTTCCTAACTCAAAGGATCTGTGTCTGGCCATTGATGAGTAGGATCTTCATTTGTATATTTATTCTAATAGTGACTCAATCCAATAAGCCTTTTTAAGGAAAGATCTAGAAGTAACTTTCCACGCTTAGAGTAAATCTTTACCTTGGACGCAAGAGGCATCCCTGGTGAGGGCGCAGATGATGTAGCCCCCATGATCCACAGAATTCACTCCCAAATATATTCAGAGAAAATAAAGACCTTCATTGCACAGGCGGTAAGGATGGTGTAGTGAAAACGGTGTCTCAGGTCTCCCACAATAGTGTGGGACGCCTCCAGTCACAGAGCCGCTAATCTGTGACACGGGGCAGGTGATATTGGGATGTGATTTTTCCAGCACTAACAAGCAACGAAGGTTAAGACAACAAAAGCCCTTATGGACTGGGCCCTTTATGACAAACTCCTCAGAAAGGTTGGCACAGCCAGACAAAGAGACAGTTCAGAACCCCAGCCTACTCGACTGGCCACCAAGGGGCACGCTGGTAAATGCACCTTCTGTATGGTGGAGACCAAGGAGAAGATTCTCACTGGTCACAAAGCCAAGTTTTCTCAGGACACAGAACAAGACAGAAGAGAAAACCTCATCCGGTTTTTTTCTTATGTGCACAATGACAGCTTTAGCCACTCCTTAGGTCTCTTGGAGCCAGAATAATACCTGGGGGGGAAGTGCCATGGGGTTAGGGACTGTGTGCTTTACAGAGTACCTTGCCATTGCACGGACATTTTCTTGGAGTTGGCGAGGGACCTGAGTCATCTACCCCATTCCGTGACCCAACTTATCCTGTCATGGGAGTCTTCTGAAAGTGGCAAGTGCCCTAATGGCTCTTAACTGCTCGACTCGTGCCCACCAAATTTGCGGCCATTTTGGCTTCCAAGATGTCCTTGGCAATGGCCTTCACTTCATGTGCATATTAACCCACAGCAAAGTTTGTCTTAATAGACGCCAGTCTGGTGAGACTTGCAAACTCACCAGTCTGTGGGGACGGCCCAGAGAGCAGGCTTATAGAGCCTATGCCTGCGTTCTACCCTAAGGTATTTCCTTCTTATCACACATGATACAAAAGACAGACACAAAAGAGAAAAACAGAGACTATCTCTGGGAGGAAAAGTGATCAAGATCAAAACCAAGAGTACTCTACCAAATTTACCAACGTCATTAAAAGCACAAGAAACTAGTTTCCCAAATATTTTCTCCTGCCAATCTAAATTTAGAAAGAGAAAAAAATTCTCACCGCTTCCTTCCACCAGACTCCACAGATAGAGATTCCTGGTGGCTGACGTGGTAAGAAGTCTTACCTTCCGCCGGCTTTCATCAGGCATTCCCGTATCTCATCATCTGCAATAGTCCAGGGAGAAGGCAGTTCTTCCAGCCAGAGAAGGCAATTTGCCAGCCAGTGTGGCCCCACTTTGGGCGCCAAAACTGTCGGGAGAGAGAGAGAATCTCCCTCTGCCATTTTCTTTAAGGTTCTTATGGCTGGCCAAATAATTAACCAGACAGGTTAGCAGGAGAAAATAAAACCAAGTTTAATAACATGTATACATGGGAGAAACTCAGAAATGAGCAACTCGTCCCTCTGTCTAAGCTGTCCACTTAAGTATTGCAGCTAAAGGTGAGGAAGGTGTTGGGGATGGGTAGTGGTCTGGGACCTCAGAGGGTAAGAAGACAACTCACATGGAGATAGAAATGCAAATGTTTGCCTGACAACTCTTCTCAGGGTCATCTATAGATAATGTGGTCAGGGAGAGATAGAGTTTTTGATAAAAGAGACTTGGTGCCTTTCCTATTGTAACCTCTATCCTACATTATCTTTACAGCCATCATGATAATAACTCCTTCTTGAAACAGATCTTTTGTTTTAAATTCTTTAGGCAGTTTGGGAGGGGAAATTCAAATATTCTTCCTGAGTTCTCTGAGTCCTTATTGTCTTCAGCTCGAAATAATCCACATACCAGAGTGGTGCCTCCTGGGGTAGCTTGCCCTGAGCACCATGAGCTCCCTTCTGGTATTGGTTCCCTTTTTCGATCTGGATTGCAAGTCCTATTTCTATTACATCTTGGAATTCTTGTACTAATCATAATATTCAAACTGATTGTTGTTTTCTTTACTCAGTGCTGTAAGACTGTCATGCAAAATAGAGTAATGATGGCTCGGCGACTTGAGATGGCCAATCAATCTTATAACCTTGGACAAATATCCTTCTCTGATAAGGACTATGCCTAAAATCTCATTGTAAACTAATCTTTTAAAAAAATGTTAAATTATTATCATTGTTACCGTACTTGTTCTATAATTGTGCACAATGTACACAAGGGGCTATAGTATTTTTAAAAAGGCGCATATGCAATGTTTGTGCAACAACCTAAAATTATCCAAAACCCATGAAATACTTTCTCTATTTTTATATATATATATACCTCTTTGCTTGTCCACAATATCCGACTAATTCCCCATAACGTGGACAACTAGACAAATAGATGAGATAAAAAAAAAGCCTGGCACCCAGGGACATGATAAACCCAGGGAAGAAGGCAAGCACCCTGGCACCAAGGGACAATATTTTGATCATCAATGTTTTCTATCAAAAGATTATAGATCAAAAGGGGGAAAACGATAAATAAATGGCAAGCAATAGGATATATTGGAGCATATGAGGAAGCCATTTGGTGTAAAACTAATTGGGCCTGACCTTGTTTTTTTTTCCCCAAAAGGGGCCTGTAGCTTCTGTTCATCCAGATATCCGCTTTAAGCAATTAACGTGTCCCAAAGACAAAAGCAATGCCCTTAAGATGTAAATGCCACTTCACCACATTGACATTTCCTTAAGGATAAACATTTCTCCCTAGTCTAGGATTTGATTGCTGTGCTCATCCTGTGACAACCCAACTTGAGACAACAGCCACGCCCATGGAGACAGCACATCTGATATCCACAGTGTTCATCAATCCAGGTGCCAACAGGTCAATGTCGTGGCTATTGTAAAAGAGATATTGCAATCACATGTGGTACATGCTCTTTGGTGGCATATAACCACTCTGTACACCCCACTTATTTGGAGTGCTCCATTTCTTTGTGAAAAGATTCTCCCGGGCTATATGGTCATCAAAGGTTGACTCATAATAAACTCACCCCAATTAGGTTTTATAGATTTTTTATGGATTATTTGCGTTGACATTCTATTTGTCCCTCCAGTATCTAAACACAGTACCTGATACCTTGGGGGCACTCAGAAAATGTTTCATGAGTGAATAAGTATGTGGGAGACAACTCTGGCTGGAGCAGAAGGGGTTTTTTGGGGAGTGGTAGAAAATTCGCTCACGTTCCTACCATAGTGGTTGAGGCTGTGAGATTTGGACCAGTTTGTCTGGACACCAATCCCAGTGATCCCACTTTTAACTGGGGAACTTGTGCAAAGTATTTACTCTCTGAGCCTTAGTTTCCTCATCTATAAAATGGGGCTACTGAGAACTCCTGTCTCACAGGGTTTTAGTGAGATATAAATGCATTAACTTATGTAAAGTGTTTAGAAGAGCTCCTGGCGCATAGTAGGCATTAACATGTTAGCTGTGGGGTTATCATTATTGCTCTTATATCTGAACAATACTCTGGTTTTGAAAACGTGTTTTCATAATATAGTTGATCCTCATTATTTGTGGATTCTGTGTCTGCACAATTGCCTACTAGCTAAAATGTACTGGCAGCCCCCAAATCAACACTCACAGGGCTTTCTTGTCCATTTGCAGATAAGCGCAAAGTGGTGAAATATTTGATTCACTCGAAGTACACGTTCCCAGTTGAGGGGAACAAGGTGACGCTCTGCCCTGTTGTTTCAGCCCATGCTGTAAACAAGTGTCCTTCTTGCAGTCCGTTTAGTGCCTCATTTGCTATCTTTTTGTGCCTGTGTTGGTGACTTGGCTGTTTAATATGTCCTCCGTGTGTAGTGCTGCAATGTTCCCTGGTGTTCCTCAGGGCAAGAGGCTGTGACATGCCTTTATGGAGAAAGTATGTGTGTTCAACAAGCTTCTTTGAGACACGAGGTACAGTGCTGTTAGTCTAAGTTCAATGTTAATATATCAACTATATATTAAATAAGGTGACTTTAAAGAGAAACACACAGAGAACAAGGCTATGTATTGATCAGTTGAAGAAAATGTGACTAAGGCTTGCAGGAACCTAACACTGCATTTCCCGTAGGAGCAGTGGGTCATATTCACTGATTCAGTGTTCCCAGTGACTTTATAGAATGTCACACTGTGCATAACAAGAACTGACTGTATCTTATGTAATCCTCACATACTCCTTTATAGCAGGCAGAGTAGGGAACAGGGTGTCTGCATTTTGCTATTAAAGTAAGGCTATTAAAGACCTTATGAGCCAAGTAGAGAATTTAAAATGTCTTGTGCTCAGCATAAGAGACATGAGTTTTTGAGCAAGGAAGATCTATGATGCACTGATGTTTAAGGAACAATTACCTGGCAAGAGAATGTAGTATTGAGAGGAAGAGGGAGAACTGAGCCGGAAGAGAGGACCAGCTGTTAAACTCTCCAAGTATACCCATTGCTAGATGAGGAGATTCGGAGCTAAGGTTTTGATGTGATAAAGGAAAAATGGCAGCCAAAGGATGAAATAATTGATTTGGTAACCATATATAGGGTCTAAATTAGGCTGTGGTTCTCAAAGTGGGGTCCCTGGACCAGCAGCATCAGCATCACCTGGGAACTGGGTAGAAATGCAAATTCTCAGGTGCTGCTGCAGACCTGCTAAACTGGAAACTCTGAGGGCCCAACAGTCTGGGTTTCAACAAGGCCTCCAGGTGCTTCTGGAGCCCATCAAGTTTAAGAGCCAATGAATTAGAAAAATGATTCCAACACGTCACCATGCCCAGGTAAGCCACAAGGCAGGGAGGTGGTATTTGTTTGGAGGATAAGATGCATTTTAAATTTTAGGAAAAAGTAGTTCTGCATCTGTTTCAGTGTTAGGATTCCAGAGATGCCATTTTAGCTCTCTGCATGTGAAGCTCTTTTGTCCACAATATGTTTTCCTTTAGAGAGCCCTTGCTAAGTTATTTACCACTTCCCACATGTTCTGAGAATCCCTTCTTTCTTGAAATCCCCTTTCAGACTTGAAAAGGTACTTTATTTTTGTGCACAATCTCCTCTATTTAAAATCTGGATTTCTCTTCCTATAGGATCTTGTATGGCACATGCAGCCTTACTGTAAATTTGGAATATGATTGGTTTCTTCCAAAAGCTTAGAATGTTTTAGAATTTAGATCCTGATGAATAGAGAGTTTATATGCTTCCGTGTAGGATTCATGTTTTTCATATGACTAGAGGTATCCCAACTTGCCAGTAATGTGGCCTTAGATTTAGCAGAACTTGAAAATCTGAATATAGTAGAAAATGAATTACATCTCTCATATTAACATTTACAAAATAAATGATCACAATGTTAACTTACCAATAAGCACTTTCTATATTCTAGTCTCTGAAAGTATCTTGCTTACATAATAAACATGATAAAGTTTCAAAGAGGAGCCAATTAACTTTTGAACAAAAGCTTGACTTGAGTGTATCTTGGCTTCCTTTTTCACAGTTGTAGCCTTAATGTTACAGTAATGTTTTCTTTTTTTGGGTATCAGATAATCTTGTATTTGGTGAACATTTTAATTTTTAATGGCCACTTGTATTTTGTGATATGCATGTGTTCAAACAATCTATAAGAACTAACCATTACCACCCACATATAAGATTATATTGGAATAGAGGAATTATGGCTGACATTGTATACAATGGTTCAGCCAAAGCAGATATCAGACTCTACCACTTACAATGATTTAAGGTTTTGAAGCAGTATTTTTAAATACAAATAATCTCAAAATTGGTAATATATAAAGTATATTACTTACAGTGTTAATCTGTACAAAATTGCAAAGATCACTTTTTCCTTTTCAAAATTTATTTGTTTCAACTTTCAATGGTGAGAACCTTACTGTTGGGTATACTGCTGCACAATTACTGGACATGCTGAGAGTTTTTTGAAAAGTGTAGATGTATAAAGATAATGAAAAGTACATTTCTCAAATGTCAAGTCCCTTGAGGATCTGATAGGCCTCTGTCTAGTGGTACCCTGAAGAGATGGAAGATTGAACACCAGCACAGGACACAAGGGAACAGGCTGCCAACTTGAGGGATTCCCATGGACCACAGAGTGCCTGGCAGACTCTTGCAGATTAAATCTTGGCTTTGTCTATGGGTAGGCTCTGAGAGGAAGATTTTGCTTAAATGACCAAGGAATACACAACCATTTTTCTTGATAATAATACTTATCATGTAAATTTCTTTATAAACCTCTGAATAAAATAAAAAAAATATAACTCTTATAGAAATCATCTCTTACTGACAAACCCCACAGCCTTCTCTAGAGAGCTCAACAGAAAATGTCCCAGCTGACTGTGAATTGCTCTTCTCTGAAAGCCAGCCAGCACTTCACTGATAGCCCTGGATAAGGAAGACCAGGTACAATTCTTTGAAGATGTTTAGCTGAATTCAGAACCAAAAATCCTACCTCCAGTTGGCTCCTCTGTGAGAATGGATGGTCGGCCATATTTCACAGCTTGGGCACTTGAGGTTTCAGATGAGCTTAATTGCTCTGTTCCCCAGAGATGGAAAATCTCGACTCTGACATCGATTCAGGGCTGAGATTTTGCAGGTAAAGATAGGGTCATAGAGGGGAATAAAGATTTCAGCAAATTGGTTTTTTGTTCTCTACAGTGGAAATAATTTAAGAAGCAGATAGTCTCTCACTCCAACTTCTCTTCCCTGTTCTCTATCTGTCATATCATTGTAAAAATCCTCTCTATAAAAATTTCAGTTTCTTTCCTTTGTAGTGTGTTTATTATCATCTTTATGAATTCTTTGACTTCACCACTTTCTTGGCACTACAACGGTAGCCATTGAGATATTATTATAGATTCAGTTTTGCAATTTCATCCCCTTATCTCTATTTCCTCTGCCATTTCTTACTTTTAGTTCTTATTGTATCTTATGCTTGAAAACATTTGAAGCTTACAGAGTATATGAGTTCCTTATTTTCTCAACTTCTTATTATCTAAGTGCCCTCAACTATCATTTCTTTAAAAAAGAAATAAAATACATAACAGGACAATACACCGTAATAAATTGACCATTTATAAAATTAAGTTCAACCTGAAATCCCTCTCCACTTAACAGTGACCATCTTTTATAATTCACCATGGTTTAGTTTGGGCAGGGTCAGTTTATCAATGATTTTTGGATGTTTTAAACCACATGAGATAAATAGAGTGTAAGGTAAAATTGTTAATTTTGCAGAAGTTGTAGAATTTCCTGATGGTTAAGGAAGTCGGTGATGGAGAACCTGAATCATATGAAAAGTAGTTGATTAATTAGCACCTGACAGAGTTTGTTAATTTGGTAAAGACATATATGTTGAAAAGATAACTTTGCATATCAGAGTTTTGTCAGAGACCACTGGGAAAATTCATAATATTCTCAAATACTACAAAAAATGACCATTTTTTTCATAAAAGATGTCATACATGACGGCATCATATAATTATGTCAGAAAATTTACAATGAAGAAAATTAACACGAGTCATTTTAATTCTAACAATTTGTTCATGCTTACTAGTAGGTTAAAAAAACTTTTTAGAAATAAAGTGATAAGTGATGTACTTGCTTCATTTTTAATTTTTTTAGTAAGAAAACTTTTTCACATTTTTAAAAAATATTTATTTGTATTTATTTTATGCTGAATTTATTCCTGGGCCCAAAGACTTTTTTTCAATTAACTAACACCAATTCTTTTCAAACTCGCTCAAAAGTTGAAGAGGAGAGAATACTTCTAAAGTCATCCTATGTGGTTAGCACTACCCTGATATCAAAGCCAAAGACACTAAGAGAAAAGAAAACTACAGGTCAATATCTTTGACAAATATTGATACAAAAATCCTCAATAATAAATATTATAAATAGTATCATTATAAATAATAAATACTAACAAACCAAATCCAGAAGAATATTAAAAGGATATACATCATTTTTAAGTTGGATTAATTTCTGGAATGCAAGGATGTTTCAATATATGAAAATGAATCCACGTAATAAACCACATTAACAGAATGAAGGAAAAAAACACATGATCGTCTCGATGGATGCAGAAAAAGCGTTTGACGAAACTAAACATGCTTTCATGTTAAAAACACTAGAAAACCCTCAGAGTAAAAGGAAGCTACTTCAACAAAATAAAAGCCATATATAGAAATCCACAGAGAACATCATATTCAATGGTGAAAGACTGAAAGCTTTTCCTCTAACATCAGGAAAAAGGCAAGAAGGCCCACTTTCACCACCACTTTTCAACACGGTATTAGACGTTCTAGCCAAAGCAATTAGGCAATAAAAAGAAAGAGCATCCAAATTGGAAAGGAAGAAGAAATATTATATTTGTTTACACATAATATCTTATATGTTGAAATCCCTAAAAATTCCACAAAAACATTGTAAAAACTAATAAATTCTGCAGAGTAATGAGACACAAAATCCACATACAAAAATTACTTGTTCTTCTATACATTAATAATAAATAATCTGAAAAGGAAATTTACAAACTTTACATTTTTATTTACAATAACATCAAAAAGAATAAAATACTTAAGAATCGACTTACTCAAGGAGGTAAAAATTCCAATGATTTTTTGCAAAAATAGAAAAATCTATCCTAAAATTCATATGGACTCTCAAGGGACCCTAAATCGCTAAAACAATCTAGAAAAAGAAGAACAAAGTTAGAGAACTCACACTTCCTGATTTCAAAACTTACTACAAAGTAATCAAAACAGTGTGGTACTGGCATAACTACACACAATATACTAAGGAAATAGTATAGAGAGCCCTGAAATAAACCTTTGCATATATGGTCAAATGATTTTTGACAAGGGTGCAAAGACCATTCATTGGAGAAAGGATAAGTTTGTACCAAATGGTGCTGGATAATTGGACACCCACATGCAAAAGAATGAGTTGGACCCTTATCTTACACCATATACAAAAATTAACTCAAAATGGATCAAAGATATAAATGTTAGACTTGAAGTTATAAAATCCTTAGAAGAAAACACAGGGTAAAACCTGTGTTTTCGGTTCCAAAATTTGGGTCCAAATGACATTGCCGACAATGATTCCTTTAATATGACACCAAAGACATAAGTAACAAAAAGAATAACAAATTGAACTTCATCAAAATGCAAAAGTTTTCTGTATCAGAAGATACTATCAACAGAGTAAAAAGGGAAACCATGGAATGGTTGAAAATATTTGCGAATCACATATCTGATAAGGAATTAATATCTAGAATAAATAACTCCTACAACTCAAAAATAAAAAAGCAACCCAATTTAAAAATGCAAATTGAAATTGAATGGACATTTCTCCAAGAAGATATAAAATGACCAGGAAACACAAGAAAAGATGCTCAACATCACTAAGTATCAGGAAAATGCAAAATAAAACCACAATGAGATACCTCTTCACACCCATTAAGATAATTACCATCACAAAATCAGAAAATAACAAGTGTTGGCAAAGATGTTGAGAAATTGGAACCCTTGTGCTCTGATGGTGAGAATATAAAACTGTGGAAAACAGTATGGCAGTTCATTCAAAAATTAAAAATAGAATTACTATATGATCTAGAAATTCCACTTATGGGTTCTGAAATAATAAAAAACATATTTATTGGCCTCTGCCTCCAGTTCTTGGCACAGAGTTCCTAAAACCCTTGTAATTTACCCAGTGATAAGAATACTAGGAGAATCTTTTGTTCTATTGAGGCAACTCTGGGTGAGTTCCTAAATGGCTCCTGGATGGGGGTTGGTCACCAGAAAGACCAAACCCTGATTAGAAGCTTGGAATTTTTAGCACTACCCCTTATCCTCCAGAGAGAGGAGAGTGGCTGGAAACTGAGTTAATAATTGATCATGCCTATGTGAGGGAGCCTCCATAAAAATCCCAGTAGAAGGCGGTTCAGAGAGCTTCCAGGTTGGCAATGACAAGGAGTGCTTGGAGAGTGGTGCATCTGGATATGACATGAAAGATCTGTGCCCCTTCTCACAATTATATCGTTTTATAATAAACTGGTGATCTAGTAAATGTTTTTCTGAGTTTTGTGAGCCACTCTAGCAAATTAATCAAACCCAAGGAGGAGGTTGTGGGAACCTCTGGTTTATAGCCAGTCAGTCAGAAGTACAGGTAAAACTTGGGCTTGTAACTGGCATCTGAAGTTGAGGTGAGGTTAGGTGGGTGTGCAGACTTATGGGACTGAGCCCTCAACCTGTGGAATCTGATGTATCTCTGGGTTGACAGCATCAAATTGAGTTGAATTATCTAGCGACCAGATGACATTCCAAGAATTGCTTGTTGGAGGTGTGCAGAACCCTCCTACATGTGAGAAAATGAATCTGAAAGCACCATTTATGGGAATACACCCAAAAGAACTGAACGCAGAAGTATAAAGACGTATACATACTCCTGTGTTATTCATAGCATTATTCAAAATAACCAGAAGCTGGAAGCAAGCCAGGTGTCCATCAACGGATGAATTCACAAAAAAAATGTGGTGTATACACATCGTGGAATACTATTCACCCTTAAAAGGAAGGAATTCTGACACATGTTATGACATGGATGAACCTTGTGGACTTTATGCTAAGTGAAATAAAGCCAGTCACAAAAGGAAAAATACTATATGATTCCACACATATAAGGTACTTAAAGTAGTCAAATTTATAGGGATGGAAAAGAGAATGGTGGGCAAGAGGGAGGGATAACAGGGAGTTGTTGCTTAATGGGCACAAAGTTTCAATGCAAGGTGAAAATAGTTCTGTGGATGGTTGGAGGTTATGGCTACACAATTATGTGAATGTATTGAATGTCGCTGAACTGTACACTTAAAAATGGTTAAAATTTTATGTTATGATATTTTATGACCATTAAAAATTAATTATTTTCAACAAATGAACAAACACTAGCTACATGCAATAGCATGGATGAATATCACAACCATAATGCTGTATAAAAGAGATTATATTCAAAAGGCTATATATTTTATAATTCCATTTATATAAAATCCAAGAAAGGAACAAAACAGAGGTCTGGCTTCCAGTAATGGTGGAGTAGCTTGTTGAACTAACACTCTCACAGATAACAATGATAAAATCTGCGTAAATCATTATATATACTTATACAGACTCATGTATTTATATGTAATACAGATACAATAAATGTGTATATGTGTGTAGGTATAAATCACTTCCAAAAGCAAGCAGAACTGAGAGGGAGTCTTCCTTTAAATGATGGGAATTGCACCAGGAGCTATTTGCAAGCTTGAGTCTTTTGCCTCAAAGCATTCCGAAATCTGTACTTGGCCCAGACTGTGGAAAAACTACAGTCTTACTTGTAATGTTAGAGGATATATTTTGGGGCTGACAGAGTAGCTGGAAAGTTCGGGGAGAAATTCTGGAATGGAGGGAGCCACAAAGAGGAAAATCTCAAAATATGCATGTAAGTCTCCCCCCCCACACACACCAAATTGGCAGATCTTTGAACAACACACATGCAGTGTAGGCCACAGAGGGCCTAGTGTAAAAACAGCAGTTGGAAGATGAAAGAACTGAATGAGGATTTCAGCTATGCCCACTGTAAATGAGATAGGATTGGAGTTTCAGTCCAGCCAAGTTAACTCCCTGCTAGAAAAATAACAACACTCTTCAAAGGAATACAATAGAATCCAGAGTCTCTATAACTATCTTTCATGATTTCCAGTACATAATTTAAAAGACTCATGAGATTTGAAGAGATAGGAAAATATAATCCATATATGACCAAAAGCAGGCAGTAGAAACTATCCCCAAGGTGTTGCAATTAGCAGACAAGGATAAGAAAGCAGGTATTCTAAAGATGATCATGGTGGTAAAGAAAAATATTCCCATAATGAATGAACAGAAGTGGAAACTCAGCAGAGAAGTGGAAATTACAAAAAAGAACCAAATAGGAAGATGAAATAAAAAAAATACTTTTGAGTTTACCAGTAGATTAGAAACAGTAGAAGAAACATGAAGATAGAGCAATAGAAATTATCCAGTCTGAAGAAAAGAATGTAAAAATCTTGAAGAAAAGTGAAGAGAGCCTTATGACCTGTGAGATGATTGAGTCCCAAGCAGAGAGGAGAGAGACAGAAAAATTAAATGAGGCAGAAATGCAAATCAATAAGTAATAGCATAAAATTTCAAAAATTTGGTGGAAAATCTAAAATTTTAGATCTAAGAAAGTCAGCAAACCCACAAAATAAAATATAAAATAAAACCCTACTTAGGTACATGATAGTCAAGCTACTAAATTCCAAAGATAAAAAGAAAATCTTGAAAGCAGTCAGGGAAATATAGATATACAGGGGAAGACATTACATACAGGGAGAAATAATGTGAATGATGGATGATATATTATCAAAAACAAAAGAGACAACTCAACAACGAAATTACATCTTTCAAATGCAGAAAGAAAACCCAAAAGTCAACACAGGATTCTATATTTAGCAGAACTCACTTTCAAAATGGAAACAGAAGCCACAATAAAATACCACACAACTATTTGCTGGCTGAAATAAAAAATAAAATTGCAAATACCACATGCTGGTGAGGAGTAGGAGCAATTAGAACTGGGAATGCAACATGATAGTTGCATTCAGAAAACAGATGAGCAGGTTCTTATAAAGTTAAACATACACTTATTATATGACTCAGATATCCCACTCTTAGGTATTTACTGAAGCAAATTGAAAACTAACGTTTAAACAAAAATCTTTGTGTGAATATTGATAGCCATTTTATTCATAATTGCCACAAGCTGGAAATAAACTAAATGTCCTTCATCAGGTGAATGGGAAAAGAAACTGTGGACACTGGGACATTAGAATACTACTTGGCAATAAAAAGGATAAACTTTTTATTTTTTGTGAGGAAAATAAGCCCTGAGCTAACATCCATGCCAATCCTCCTCTTTTTGCTGAGGAAGACCGGCTCTGAGTTAACATCCATTGCCAATCGTCCTCCTTTTCCCCCCAAAACCCCAGTAGATAGTTGTATGTCATAGTTGCACACCCATCTAGTTGTTGTATGTGGGACGTGGCCTCAGCATGGCAGGAGAAACAGTGCATTGGTGTGTGCCCTGAATCTGAACCTGGCCTGCCAGTAGCAAAGCGCACGCACTCAACCACTAAGCCATGGGGCCAGCCCCAGGATAAACACTTGATTCACACAACAACATAGATGGATCTTGGATACATTTCTCTAAGTGAAGGAAGCCCGATTCAAAAGGCTGTACAGTATATGATTCCATTTATATGACTTTCTAGAAAGGTTGAATTACAAGGATGGAAAATGATCAGTGGTTGCCAAGGGATGGAGTAGGGGAAGGGGTTGAATACAAAGGGATAGCATGAGAGAATTTTGGAGGTGAAAAAAACAACTCTGTATAGTACTGTGGACATGGATACATTACCATGAAGTCAAAACCCATAGAACTGTACACCGAAAAGAGTGAATTTTACTCTGCAAATTTTAAAAATCAATCAGGATGCTGGGGAACCCAGATAGAATGCAGTGAAAAATGAATCCCACTGTATTACAAGCATGTGACAAAACCACACTGAAGGGGTGGGGATGAAATGTCCCGACCTAAGTAACTTTGGAAGACAGTGTTTTGATGGGATGCTGTAAAACTAAAGTACTGGACCCAAACACTGTACTCTAGGTGGTGAATTTGTTTTTCATAAGGGTATGGATTAGCAATTCTGAAAGTAGTTGACACATTAGTAAATATATTATAGGTAATTGGAGTTAAGTTTCTCACTGTTGGTGAAAGAAATTTCAAATAAACAAAAGGAGAATGCTAGAATAAACTCTGTGGTGCTCGATTGGAGTTGGAAGTATCAGTATGAATCCATGTCACTTTTAATATGTCTACCAAATAGATAGATTGATAGATAGATTGATAGATTGATAGATGTGTATACCTGAGTTTATATTCATACATACATTTCCAAACTCTGCTGAGAGGGTCTAGAAGCAGTGACACTCTAGTATTAATAAGCACACCTCGCTCCCAGATCTTGTTTTCTAAATATCATTCTCAAATAAAAAAAACCAGGTTTTCTTGGAGAAATGGCTAATTCTAGGGCTGGAGATGGAAAATACAAGATGAGCCTGGATCATCTTGTAGTGCCAGAAAGTAAGAAAGTCAATTAAAAAAAAACACAGAAAATGATGGGACGTGTCAAAAGGAATCAATCTGAAAGACTTCCCAATGGCTCAAGCTGGAAAACTGTGAGCAACAAAATAAATAATGGTAGCATTGGATTATTACCCAGAGAACAAAATAAATATCCACGAGGCTATACTGATATAAAAAAGATTAAATAAGAAAGGAAGGAAAGGAATAAAGGAAAAAGGGGAAAAAAAGAATGAGAAAAAGAGAGAAAGAAAGGAGGAAGAAAGGGAGAGGGAGGGCAGGGAATCTTCCTCCCAGAATTCCAAATAATAAATGCGGCTGGATAGCATGAAATAGAAAATCGCCACTAGAACACCACAGTAATAATTACTGTGGAAAAGACTGACTGGTGAATGCAAAAACTGTGGATGAAACTTAAAGAAGAGACAGTACATTTGCAGAGTTTCAAAGCATTTCCTTCCAAATACTTAACTTTTTTATCTTAATTTCTCTAAAAGACCTATGACTATTTAAAGCAAAAATTATAACACTGTATTGTGGGATTTATAACATGGGTAGTTGTAAAATTTATGACAGCAATAGCACAAAGGACAGACAGAGGTAGATGGAACTGTTCTGTAGCAAGGCTTCCATATTTACATTGATTAAATTGGTGAACTATTAAGCTAGGTAGGCTGTGATATGTTAAAGATGCATATTGTAATCTGGACCAACCACTAAAAAGTGCAAAGGTGTGTAACTTAAATGCTAATAAAGGAATTAAACAGCATACCAAAAAAGTTTGTACAAGACTGTTCACAGGAGATGACCTGCACGTCCCCAGGAGGAAGATGAGCGCACTGCAGGAGATCCACAGAGCAGATCGCCCTCAGCCGTGCTGAAGAGCAAACGCTGACACACACATGCTGAAAAACACTTATCAACCTCGTGCAGAGGGAGACAAGCTGGACAGAAAACAATACACGTGGGATGATTTCAGCCAAGATGAATCTATGCTGAAAAAACCAGAACAAGGGTTGCCTCGGGGGAACGAAAAAATTGCCTGGGAAGGAACAGGAAGGAGTTTTCTGGGGGTGATGGAAATATTCTATTCTTAAAGGGATGAAAGCTACATGGGCATGTTTATTTGTCAAAACTGTACGGTTGAGATTTGTGCCTTTCACTGTTGTACGTCTTACTCCCCCCCCACACACAAAGTACTAAAAAAATAATAAAGTGAGGTGGAAATGGGATGGAGTGTGGATGAAACCAAAATGGCAGATGATTAGTAGTTGTTGAAGCTGGGTGACAGGCCTACCATGCTATTTTGTTTATTTTGTATATTGTTTAAATTGTTCTGTGATAAAACACTTGTATAAGAAGACAAACTCGATATACAGTGTTTGCTGGTAAGATATCAGTTACCTTTGGGGAGGAAGGAAGGAGAAAGGGATTGCTGGGACCTGAGTGAAGCTGGTGCTAGTTGTTGGTCACACAAGTGTGTTCACTTTGTAATAATTCTTTGAGATTTACGTGGATGACTTCTGCATATATTTCTGTACACATGTTATAAATCAATAACCATTTTAAATCCTGCATATTTGCACAAAGATACTAACTCAATATCTAAGAATAACAGCAGTGTTTTGTTTTAAAGTGGAACACATTCACTTATGACACCATTAGATGGATTTTAATACTTCCAAGTGTCTATTAATGCCCTCATCCTTGCGTTGGCCCCTAGGTCTTTCCATTTTTGCCTCAATTTGGTAAGTGGCATGGCTTTGAGGTTTTATGATGCTTTTTCCAGCAAGGTCCACCCCCACCACAATGCTTACCAAGGCCTTGACACCTAGCACAATGCCGTGTTCACAGCATGCACTCAAGACCTGTGGGACTGGGTTGAATGAGGAAAAAAATGAGGAACACCTGATGTTCGGAACTTATGTCTAGGTGCCATAATGTGAGTGAGGAAATTGCTAGAGTTTTTCGATAGATTTACTATGCTTTCTAATTTTTCCTATTTAAAACAATGGGAAACATGGTCTCCAAGTTCTTTCTCAGAGAAAGTCTGACATTTCAGGCACAGATTACTGACAATTATTAATGGCATGTGATTTTCCCACCTCATCTTAGTTTTAAGTTTTTAATTCTTTACCTTGGAAATGACCTAACTTTGGTTTTTCCAAATCTTGTAGTAATACTGATGCTCCAGAAAGTCAGGCCACGGGTATTCTGCTGTTGTTCGTCCTCCCTGCAAAGAAGTGGAGATGTGCATCCACGCAACTGAGAAGCGTGTGGTGCTGTAGTATTTGGAGTCAATCAGAAAAGCTAAATGGAAAAACGACTTCAGAGAATTACCACCATAACCCCCCACAACAACAAATTATTTTGCTTAATTATTTTGTGATTCTGAGGGTATATTTAAACAGGGATATTAAAACTAGTTCCCAAGAAGCCAGCCCTATAGTAGAGCAGAAATTGTATATTACCTTCCTGCACAAACTTGCCTAACATTGTGGGGAGGACCAATGGGAAGTTTCAGTGTTGTTGCCTGTGTTAATGAGGCCAAGAGGTCCACACTGGGATAAGGAAATCCAGTGAACAAGCCTGTGTGCAGTATGGGAGAAGGGGCATGCGTGTGGTCCCATGAAGTGGCTTAAGGGTCACTTACAAGTGCACCTGAGTTTCCTGTCTGTATAATGCAGGAATTGGGGTTGTCAAATATGATGTTTTCTCCTTTTTATGACATGGCTAAGGGCAGTCGTTCTAAGACGTCTGATCAAGGTATGGGCCCTTCAGGCAGGCAGGGTCCAAAGGGAGGATCTCTGCAGCGACACTGACCATGGGGTTCAGAGGGAGGATCATGGCAGCCTGGAGGGATGGAGGGGATGATAGGACAGGTGGCCTTGAAAAGGCAAATTCCAGGATGCCTGGCACCCGGTATTTCCATTTTAGATATTGAATTTACATTTCAAATACTGGCCAGGGTGCTTCCACCAGGGCTGCAAGCATCCTCAGCAATAACCAGGCTGGTGAGCCCCACCCCTACCTGAGTACCAGCCTTAATGGATGCAGCCCAACCACACTATGAAAACTCTGGTGGGCAGGGCATGGAGAGTAGGCGTGGTATAGAGAAGAGGTGGGGTAGAGGGTGGGGTGGAGAAGCAGAGGGGTGGGGCCCAGGGCCAGAGGAACAAGGCGAGAGTGGGGGCCACAAACTGTGCATGCTAGGAGCTTTCGTCTCTTAACTGCTCCTAGCTGGCAACCTGTAGGGCTGCAGGACTACAACTCTCAGGATGCTCTGGGCATGGGGCGGTGCCTAGGCCTGGGGGTAGGAGCAGGGCGGTGTGAGCTTTGTCGAGGGCCAAACCGCCGTTGGCTGTGGACTCTGGTCCTGCACCCGCTCCACGTTGACTGAGTCTTGGAGGGATGTGACGAGACGAGGGGGACCAGAGAGTTAGGAAGGCATGGCAGCTGCATGGCAACTGCTGGCCTGCAGCATGCAACTGGTTTTGTCCAAAATTGAAACCTGACTCGCACCTCTTCCCCACGGCCTCCCCCTATTGCTTGAATCCTCCTCCCACCTGTGTGCCTGTGGGTCTTTTCATAGCCTCCTACCTAGTCCAGGTTCAAGTGCTTCTCTAAACTGCTTATAGGAACTGGTTTGACATCCCAGAAACTTTCCACTTTGCCTGCTGCCCTCTGTCTTCTCCAGCCAAAGTGCCATCATTTCATCAGCTTTTGGGAGACATTTGCCCTTGTGGTCCCTCTTGCAAGCACAACTTAAGAGCTTTTCAGCTTGGTAACATTGGCTGTTTCTTGCCTTTTTCACAGATGTGGAAGTTGAGACATCTGTGAGGTTAATCACTGGTTTCCCCAGGATCCATTAAGAGCAGAGGGGAACAACCTCATTCTCAGGCAAGTATCTATTAGGTCATTTTCACCAACACATTCCAGTGCAGAGGACTCCGAAACAACATCCTTAAGATGATAATAGCTTAACAATTTTTCCCTTTAGATTGATCACCTAATCTCAGCTGAGGCCTGAGTGACCAGTCTCTCAGGGACACGGCTGGAGACTCTGATCCCTCAGGAAGAGAACAGTGGTCCAGCTTTGGGTAAGGGATGTTCAAGGTAGACAGCACTTGTGCAGCATTTGAAACTCATCAGCATTAACAATTCCGTTTTGGATTCTGGCAAGGTTCCTGGATAAACACGCCTAGGGATAGTCAGACGTACCGTATTCTTTAAAAATTGATTAGAGTAGTGAAAGGAACAGAACATAAAATATCCTGCTTATTTGAAAAAGATGAAATGCAAGCAAGAACTTCTTGTTAATTTTTTTTATGCTCATTCTGTTGGCTGTACTGTACGCTTGAATGCAGAAACAAAAAATTTGAATTGCCAAGTTCTCTTTTCCTGAGATTGGTAAATTAACTTAAAAGTCTTATTGAAACCTGTAGAGGAATGATTAGCAGCTTTCACGATTTATGTCCTCTCTAAAAATCTGGGTGTTGATCTACATGAAAAAAAGTCCTTGTTTATATTACACACCCCAATAGGTTACATTTCTGATTCCTGAATGTGGGATATTATCAAAACAACTGAAAAATCTGCTCCTGGAAACTGGACTCTGTAATTATGTCAAGAATTTGCCTCTTTATGATTAACGACACGAATTCTTTAACATTTTTGTAAAGAACGGGTGAGAAACTCTGCAGTGTCTCTGAATGTGGCAAGATGGGGAATTCTCTTTAGACCACATCCTCGGGTTCTTCTCTCGTGTTCAATAGACCCGGGTGATAGTCCGTGTGGTCAAGTGCAGCGCAGCTCCCCCAGCCCCCAGTGTTCCATCCTACTCTGGCCTGTCCCCTCTTCAGGGGGTTCTGATGACACTCGTCCACAAGTGTTGGAAGGAGACATTGTAACATGAGGATATTCATCATCTTAAAACAAGGATTAATGGAGAGGAAAGTCTCTGGGTCTGTGTGCTCCGATGCAACTGCTGTTGGGGTGTGGCTGCAGTGACCACTGTGCTCCCAGCAGTCCCCACAATGGCTGTCTCAGACGTTTGATCTCCTGGTGCAACTACTGCAGCCGTTGACAGAGCTGGGAGCTCGTGGTTCAGTGTTTTCTGTCAGATTTTGTGGCTCTGACCCTCCTCTGCTCGCCTATTGCCCATTCCTAACTGCTGCGTTGATTGCTTTGTAATTGTTTCCTAGGAGCCACTGTGTGTAACTGTATTTCACAGTGTCTTTAGGGACCCACCCTCACTACACGAGTCACTGTACAACAGTGTACCTGGTGTACCCCGTGTTCGTCCTCTCCAGTGGAGCTGTGAAGAACCCTGCTTACTTGGAGTTCCTCTCATTCTTATGCTGCTGGTGCTGCTTCTGAAGCTGGGTAGCTCGTCTTTGGTTTCATTAACATTATACTTTTCATCAATTATTTGGAAGTCGAATATGACTTTGTTAATAATGTGGACACTGCCTGTCACAGGAACTTTTATGTATCTTCCCCAACAGCTCTATGAAGTAGGCCTGTGATCCCCATTTTACAGGAGGGGACACTGAGGATCAGAGAGGTCGAGTAGCTTCCTTCACTTCACACAGTTTCTTAGTACATTTTGAGTCTCCACCTGGAATTCCGCCTCTCAGGTGTGTGCACTTAGCTGGTGTTCCACTTTGTGCCTCTCTGCCAGCCTCCCCAAAGGCACACACTGCATCCTGAGTCCATTGTCTGCTTGATGGCAGTCACCCTGCACAAACCGGCTCCGGGCAGGGAGTGGACTAGCGGGGTGTGGTCTTCCGGCTTACCCTGGGCAGGTTCTAGGTTCATTGCGAGAGCTGGAGCAGTGGAAGATACTGACTGTAACTCACCTGGAATGTTTCTTATGTAGAAATACTCCACTGACTTTTTGCAGGTGTCATGTCTTCTTTGTCTTCATTGCTCCTCTGGGCTTTCTCCTACAGTCCATGCTGTGCAGTAACATAGAGAACAGAGACTGGTGAACATAATACTGTTGCCCTGCACCAAACGGTCACATCACTCATTTTTCTAATTATGAAACAAATACACACTGTAATAAAAGTCAAATTATACTGATCTATGTAGAGTAAAGTGAAACCTTCCTTCTCTGCAAACTCACTCCCCTACTCAGAATGAACTATTGTTAAGAGGTTGCGGCTTATTCTTCTGGAAATTTCCTATGAATTTATATATACACAAAGTTTTTTTTTTAAACACAAATTACATAACGACATCGTTTTGCAATTTGCTGTTTCCCAAACCATATATCATAGACCTCTCTCCTTATCAGTACACATCACTCTAACTTACTTTTTTAGAAGTTTTAGAGGTATTCCAAAGAATAGGTATACCATGATCTGTTTATATCTTCTTTGATAGAAACAGGATTACATCCAGTTTCACTATTATACATAATGCTGCAATAAGATCCTTGTATGGAATTTATTAAACTGGTATTCAATTGCTCAATTTGCTTCCTTTCCTTTTAGTCAGAGACTATGATACATTTTTAACATTTTTATGGGAATTATTTTATAGGGAAATTAATTTTATCACTGAATAATGACATTTATGGGGAAACTGGACTTCAAGCTCATCCATCTCAGTATTCTGGAGAAAAATTATGAAACTTAGAACATATTATGCTCGCTCCATCACATTCTAACAAGTCATGTTAAAAATTTAAAGTTGTATCTTTGAATAGCCTCTACTCTTTCTGTTCAGGAGGATGAATTTTTCTTGTCTTGAAAACTTCTGACTCCAGGGGCTCTCAGTTGGCCTTCAGAGAGGATAAGATATTGATGTTGTATCTATTTCTCTTCAGCTGTAGGTTGCATCTTCTAAAGATCATAGAATTGAACATGGTCCAATCTATATATATGATTTGCTTCAAAAATTCAAAGTAATGAACCCAAGATAGGAATCTATAACTTTAGTTCTTAATAAAGAATTTCCTTTGATATCATTAAGTCTCTGTGATTACTAGTAAAAACTCACCTATGGGTGAAGAGATGTGGTTCTCCTGGCAATGTCTGGCTTGAACATCCATAGCTAAGCCTGCCACATCTGTAGGTAGATTAGACTTGACCTTTTGATGACCTCTGCTCTTGTTCTTTGACCTGGAAAATATAAGAATTTAAAAAAGCTGGTGTTACTAGCACTGAATGCTAGAAATGCCCATTAAAGAATGAGTTTCATTTGGTAAACCAAAGGGAGTATAAGCAGAACAAAGTATTTAATATCTATAAAATTTCAAAAATTTCTAATTTTTTAAAATATAACTCTATTTTTGCCAAAGTGCAAACTGTGTATATATGTATGAAATATCCCTCTGTCTATTTCTTAAGTTTTTTTCCATTGATTTGATGGATTTATCTTCTAATCCGGATTCCAAGTGTGAAAGAACATCCGAGTCCTTCAAAGAAAAGAAGCCATTGAAATTTGATTTTCTTTTAGCTCCGCATCCCACCGGTTTGAGGAATAAATGATAATGTAATGATACAGTGATTTTGAAATCTAATTGTTAATTAGAGGGGTGTAAGGGATGATTGAATGGTGGTTCATCCCCATGGTCAGAGGTATTGTACACATGGACGTGTAAACACGATTCAGGAAGCTGTTTCAGCCCTGTGACATCCCTGAGAACCACAGTGCAGGAGGATCTAGGTACACAGCCGTCTGCCTCGATCTCCTGGGGTACATGTAGATCCAGGGGTCTTGAGAGTGGCTTCAGAGCAGCTAACTTTTATCTATTTCTACCCTTCCTTCTCTCCAGCTTATCTCAAATAGTCCTGACTATCATGTTTCAAAGTAAGACCAATTATAGTTATCTACCTGAGTTTCTTGTTCATTATTGCAGAGTAATAATTAAGGATACCATTAAATATCATTTAATTGACCTAATTAAATTTGTTGTAGCTTATAATTGATTAGAACACTAAGTTTAGTTCAGCGTATGATTTTCACCAAATGTATTACTCTGCTTACAACTGCCATGTGCCTCACTCCTCTTAGAAATCTATCTTTGGCCCATCACAAGATTTTAATGACTCAAATCATCATAAATTAAGATAATGTACTGTCTTTTGGATGATAGGGAGGCATATGGGTCCATTTTGGAAATATGCCCATCTGTCTTTGCTCCCCATGGGAAGTTTCTGGTCACTAGGTCTCCAGGTGGCTTTCATAATCCCTAGTTCTGTAATAGCTTGGTGCCTTTCCTTCTAATTGGGGTAGAAATAAAAGAGATCAGAGAGACTTATTAGTTTTGGTTGCATGAAGTCTTCTATGAAGACCATCCATGCATATTGTTCTGGATAGCTCTCTGTTCCTAAGACTACTAGTTACTTTAAGGGCTTGACGGGAACTGTGAAAGGTCTGATATTTTACCTTACCTGCTAGCTAATGTCAGCCTACCATGGTCTTATAGATGATGGCAAAAGACACGATACCCATGGGTCAGAGACAAAGAACTTAATGACACAGCAATAGCAGTGGCCAGAGTATCAGCATTTGCACCGGTTCACTGAATCTCACTTCCTACAGTGTGATACAGTGTGGGGCAGGTGACATGCAGAGGGTTGCAAGATCTCAGAGCCTAAGGAACTCAAATCTTTGATAACGGGCAGGATGTCTGCTAAACATTGCCTTGGGGGTGTGTTATTTGTATTATACTGGGTAGTAAGCAAGCCTGCCCTTTGCTCCAGAGGAGGCCACTATTTCTATCTTTCAAGGCTGACAGCTCTACACACATCCTTGAAAAGACAGCCTGGTCTTACTGGCTTTCAAAGATAAGCTTGAATGAGACTTTACCATCATTCAGTTCTTCTGTTTCCATTATTGAGATTGTGCAAATATGCTCTTTTCTCTGTAGAGTTCACTAATTTTATTCATACATAAGGGATACCTTTGGTTTTATTTATTAAGTTGAAATTGTCTTATTAGAGGAAATGATGAAACTATTATGGGTTGGATCTGAAAATATGCTTTTCCCGGAAAAATGTGAAAGAAGATCAGTGCTCATAGAACTTTGCCACAAGGAGCTGATAGCAACTTAAACGATTTTAATTTGAATAGTGTTTTATACAACTTTCTTCCATTTACTTCATCCTCTCTGCTTCTTGTAACTTCCATATGGGAATGGGGCACTTTCAGGGATTCACTGAACTCATTTATAATATTAAAATTGTTTTGTCTGTTGTGTTTTTTTTTTATTGAGGTAAAGTTGACATACAAAATTATATTAGTTTCAGGGGTACAATGTAATGATTCAATGTTTGAGTGTATATTGAAATGATCACCACACCACCACCAGATGGGAAGCATTTCAGTATTTTAATTGGTAAGACTGTGCTCATGCACGTCCATGGATCATCAGTTCCATGGCATTCCCTGCTGGAGCCCCCCACACCCCTGTCCTGCCTCATCTTTCAAAGCTCCAAACAGTGTTCCCACCCCAGCAGGTGGTGGTAATGTAACCACAGCACACGATTGAGGAAAAAATCACAACCACCCAAGGCCAACACACTTTAAGGTCTCGGGCCCAGTTGCCCCATTTGGACGAGTTGGTAACACCAACACTTAGTGTGTAAACTGGAAGATTGTCCAAGACCATGGACCACAGAATGACATGGGCTCAGAAGTCACCTTGGACAGCAAGGGACAGTGTGAGGTCACTCACTGACCAAGATTATGGTCCCTTATCCTGGCAAAGTAGAGCTCACCCGGGATCCATCAGGCCAAGCCAGGGAGGAGGCTGTGGGCCTTCTAGGGAATATCTGCCCTAAAGGGAATTGCATAAGAAAGGCAGGGGTGCTGAAAATCCTACTCCACAGGGAACAGTCATGTTTATGGAACGAGGCCCAGCAGTAGCCTTAAAAGCTGCGTCACAAATCTTTCCTCCTGGATACAAAACAAGCAGGAAAAGGAATTCAGAGTCCTGATCAAGGATCAAAGGCGGATTCAAAGCTAGGTCAGGGGTGAACACAGAGCCCCTAGAGGGGCCTCAAGAGGGAAAGTCATGCCTGCCTTTAGTCCATTTGCAAATGACCTTCCTCAGTCCTTGTCGTCTCCACGTGCACGTTTTGATCTTTTACATGGTTTTCCCCACTTAGAGCTGATGCAATCCCAGAGATTGAACTAGAAAACTACAAGTTCCTAAAATTTGGTTAAAAGACACCTCAAGAAGAGAAGCATAAAATGTTCCCTGTTCCTCCAGAATGTAGAAAGGCAGCCCCTGCCTGTGGCACGAAATGATCCTGGGTAGTGCTGTTTTAAAGACACCCACATTTCAGTGGTTGTTGCTCTGCCTGTGAAAGTACCTTCAACCTTTAAATCCCAAGAGAACAGGCGGGGGGCTGTGTCCTCTCCTGGAGGAGCTGAATGATACTGAAATGAACCGGTCCTCGGTGTTAGGGGGACTTGGGACTGTCCCCACTAGTCAGGGAAGGGGCTGGCCATTCTCCATTCTCCCACATACAATAAGCTGATGACCCAGAAGAGTTCTGGATTCAAGGAAAAATGTGAGATTCAGTGTCTCACTTACATGCCTACAGAAAGCGACAGAACCACTCCACAACTCCCAGGCTCTAAAGGGAAGAGGACTTTAATATAATATTCAAATATGGCTATTATTATTTACAACAAATAACTACTGTCCCTCTCCAGTGGGTGAATAGGTGTTGGGGTAGAGATGTCAGGGAGCTGGGGTGGGGTCGTCCCCTCTCTCTTGGGGTTCAGGGGCCCCAGGAATCAGCTTACAATGTTCCCCTTCCCATCAGGTGGGAGGAGCTGGCCCGGTGCATCGCAAGCCTCCAAGCTGTGTCCGCGCTGCTGAGGATGGGGCTATGATCGGCCACTGGTACTGGGCTCGGAGTTGGGGCCTGGGGGCTGAGTAGAATTGTCGGGTTCTCTTGAGGGGCCTCCAATAATCATGGCCCCCACCCTGTCCCCACTGCACTGGGTGATCCAGACCTTGTGCTCAGTGTTGTCAGCCACCAGTACCCCATTTGTCTCTGCCACGTGAGCGATCATTTAGTATCAACTATTTCACAGAGGGGGAAACAGAGTCTCAGGAAGCTGAAGAGAGTCACCCGAGTCACAGGAGTGTTCAGTAGTGGAGCTGGGATCCCAGTGCCAGCTGTCTGACTCCCCAATGCCACGCTTAGCCCGAGCTTTACTGAACCCCTAGGAGTCAGTCACCCCGGCCCAGACACTCACTCACCCTTGAACTTGACGATGGCCAGTTCTTGGCCTTGAGTATTCTGTTGGCCAACTAGGTCTGGGACTCCAGCTGGCAGGACAGGCTGTAGCTCCAGGACAAAGAGGCACCTGTGAGCCTACCAGGAGCCACACCTCAGGTGTCCCCCCACAGCCTGCCCAGCAGCTGGAGTCTGGGTGTCCCAGAGGTCACCATGCAATAAGTCCTGGGCCTGAGTTGGGGGCCACAGAGACAGGCTCTCTGGACTGGCCAACAGGGAGAGTCCACCCCTGCCCTCACCCAACTCCTGTCCGGCCTCACCTACCGTTCTCGTTGAGCAGCACCATGTCCTGGAACCAGGCCCCAAATCGCTCCTCGGGGTCCAGGTTGTAATTCTTTGCAGCCACCTGGAGCAGCAGGATCTCCCTCATGACTCAGTATTCCTGGGACCAGAGGGAAGGAGAGGATTCAGACAGGGCCTGGTGGGGGATGCTGCATGGGTCTTGTGGGTTGTGAGGTAAGGGGCAGGGGACCGGTCCTGGGAACCATCCTTCTCTCCAGTTCCATCCAGGCTCTACCTGTTTGCAGAATGGGAATAATCAGCCCCTCCTCCAGAAAGTTTTACTTGATGCCATCCTCCCCTCAAGCCACCCGCCAATTGGATGGGTCTCCCACTTCTCTGTTATCAAACTCTTCCACTCAATGTAAGATACAGGGGGTGGAGCCAGGGAATTTTCTCCCCAGAAGCTCTCTGATTTCCACCTCTTTCCCCTCCCCCGCAGGGAGTGCCACAGCTGCTCACCTCAGTCCTTTACTCAAGATTAATCTTGTTCTCCTGGAAGGCAGAGAGCCAGAGTCCATTAGATAGAGGCCCCTAGCCTGACTAGCCCCCTATGCCCACCCTTTCTCATGTTGCACTACAGCCAGATCCCCAGAGGGGCTGGGGCATGCAGAGAAAACAGGACTTGGACCCAGGCCAGGCTCTGGGATCCAGAGAAGCAGGACATGGGGGTCAGGCTGAGGGACGTGGCATCACAACCCTCTCTGATGACAGACTTGGAGGGTGAGGTCTCAGGCAGACGGGACTGCTCAGCCACATATGTGCTGCCTGACTTGGAGAGGCCCGAAGTCTCTCTCCCTCCATGGGCAGCATAGGAGGGAGAGGCTGTGTCCAACTCAGATAAAACCTCATGCAGCTGTGCCATCAGGCAGCTCTGAGCTTCCCTAGCCTGGGGAACCAGAATGGGTGTCTCAGGTGGAGCCTCTGTTCACTTATCCCTAAGATTGGCCTGATGCCCCAGCTCCCAGGGGCGGCTGCGAGGCTCTCAGGAGAGATGTGTCAAGTGCTGAGAGCTCAGAGCTCAGTTTGGAGTCTCCTGCATCCCAAGGCTCAGGATCCTGGTTCTCCCTACCTGCTCCTCATGTCCACCCACCTCGAGATTATCACCCATCAGCAGGTGCAGCATCAGCAGGTCACCGAGGAAAGTACCAAGATATGCGATGACACTCTGTGACATCGGGGTGTGTGTGGGATGAGCCCTTGCTCTCAAGTCTGCCCCCTGGAGACCCTCCCCTGAAAAGTCCTCACCCTCATACTCTCTGCCCACCCCAGTGTTCCCACCGGCAGCAGCCTAAGACCCTCAGAAGCCTCCCCTCAATTCCTCCTCCCTTCACACCCCAAGAACACCACACTCCTCCTCCTCACCTCCCAGGGCCGGCTTCTGGCAAATCACAGGGTATGCGGTCCCTGGCCCTCCCCACAACAAACCCATTCTGCACCAGATCTCCCAGGCCCTCCTCCTGGTCACTTCTACTGGGGGATTCAGGCACTGTGGCAGCAAGAGGAAGGGCCCTCCTCTGTTTATTTGAGGCCTCCAGCAGAGACCCTCCCCCACAGGCATATTCTCCTGCTGCTGCTGCTTCTCGTGCACTCTCTGGGGGCTGATCTCCGGGGAGGCAAACGTGGAGGACCCCTCCTGCCAGGGTCAAGGACAGTGTCAGTGGGCCATACTCCCCTCACCTCATTTCTCTCCAGCACCACTGGCCTCCGACCCTGAACATCTAACTCTAATCAACTGGTAACAATGTCACGCCACCCTCCAAGGTTTTGTGATTCTAGAACAAGCCCGTCTCCAACTCTCACTCTGGGTGTGAGCTTGGGCTTGTGGCCTGGACTCTCTGAGCCTGTTTACTCATCTGGAAGGTGTGAGAACTCCAGCTACTTCACAGGTTCTCCTGAGGACTCAGAGTCACATGACTGTCATCATTGTGTTCGCCTTCACCCCTCCAGGTGGAGCAGGCAGAAAGCTCCCACATTCCTTTCCTCC
Source organism: Diceros bicornis minor (assembly GCF_020826845.1). Taxonomy (NCBI): domain Eukaryota; kingdom Metazoa; phylum Chordata; class Mammalia; order Perissodactyla; family Rhinocerotidae; genus Diceros; species Diceros bicornis. The sequence continues at coordinate 734,798 of NW_026690880.1, read as the reverse complement.
CTCTTACCTCATCACACCCCTGTGAGGCCTGCACCACAGAACCACCATCCCTCCCTTCCCTGATGAGGAGACAGAAGCCCAAAGAGGGGCAGTGAGTTGCTCAGGGGCCCAAAGAGGAGAGGCCCCTTGACCCTCCCAGCCATAGGTTCTGTTCCAACATCCTCCCCTAACCACCAGCCCCACCACTGACAAGAGTCCTGTCCCCGAGCTCTCAAAGCTTGGTCCTGGGCCGAGCCGTGGATGGAGAGGACTGTGTGTCTTGGCAGTCTGGTTGAGTGGCTCCTGCCTGCCCCAGTCCCGTGGAGTGTTTGGCCCCCAAGCTGGGACAGTGGCCATGCCAAAGCCTTCTCCTCCCCAAAGAACCCCTCAGGACATTCCCCTGCATTGAACTCTTTCTTTATCCACTAAGGAACTGGACCTCCAAGTTGCCACCTCTGATCCACAGGGAAAGGGGTGACAGAACACTTTCCTTCCCTGTTTACATGAAGTTCCTAACATCCTTTCAGCAGGATCCACTAAGAATCCATCAGTTGCCTAGACGCTGCTGATAAGCCACCAGGGGCATATGTCATTGCCAACCAGGCACTCAGGTTAAACTCCTGTGGTTGACTCGAGTGATTGCTCTAGGGGTCCAGTGGGGGGTCCCAGAATGCACACACATCTGTCTCTGGTCCAGCAGTTCAGACCCAAGGATGAGCAGCCTGTTTGTCCACCTGGTCCATGGGAATCCCCAGCTGTACATGTCCCTGGGGCAGGCAGGGTTCCCTTCCTTTGGAGATGTGGTGAAGAGAGAAGGAGCAGCAGGGGCCTGGCTTGCTGAGGACAGGTTTAGGTTGAGGGCTAAACCCACCTCAACAACCCAACATCCTGGAAGGCGCTACTTCCAGCAGGATGGACATGCATAGAAGCCAGAGACCTGCTGATGGCACCAGCTCAGCAACTCCTCCTGGAACAGCCCAGCCAACACCACTGTGTCCCATGACCAGGGCCTCCTGCCCAAAAATCGCACCCCACCGGCCAAGGGGCCTAACAGATCCTTCTGCTTGTTAACCTGGACAGGATAGACAGGAATGTTTCAGAGAAAGTTCAAGTGAGAAACTATCAAACCCACAGCCTACCCAGTCCCCCTCCCCCTCTCTCCCCTCCTCTCTTTCCAGACGCCCAGCCTTTACTCTACCTTGGTCATCAGTTATCTTCTCAAGGACTCGTCTTGGCTATAGAGCTCCTTCAGTTTTTCAGAGCTGTCCCTGAGAGGAGGGGAAAGAGGGAAGGATAAGTTTAGGGATAATGTGAGGGGTCTGAGTGCAAATCCCTTTTCTTTGACAACCCAAGAGATTCAACCTTCCTGGGGGAGTGTTCTCACTGGGCTCCTCTGAGTGCTAAGGTCCCATGGGACTAGGAGGGGGCTCTCCTGTTGGTCACTGGGGTGTCCACTCCCAAGATCCACAGAGCAGCTCTGTTTCGACCACTTTGAGTTTCAACTGGTCGTAGAGTTCTGTTGCTATAAACACTTGAATATCTCCAATGTGGTTCAACCCAGTACCTGACATGTAGGGAAACTGAGTCTTGAAGCAGAACTGGTGCACTAAGGACACATAGGAGACTTAGAGACAACACACCGAGGCCCAGGCCCTGTCCCCAGCATTTGCTGCCTCCCAGGAATTCCCAGCTGACTGAGGAGACAATGGCAGACATACAGGAGATCCCCCATCCACCCTGGTCCTCCTATGGAAAGAGGCCTACCCACAGGGAAACTTCCTCCCATGTGTTCTTCAAGTGGTTTGTGGAGGTTTTCTGCAGAACAGAGATGACAGTGCGGGTTGAGAAGTTCTTCCGGATCACGCACTCCTGGGGAAGGGAAGAGAGTGAGGTGTGAGGTGGGGTGCTGGAGCCCCTCTTGATCTAGCTTCAATCCCCTTCTATTTAAATCACCCCTCCTGGATGAGACAGACGCTCAAGGAGCCCCAGAAGGGCACATTTAGGACCCAAAGAGTAACACTCACAGGGAGGAGGATTTTAGCTCAACCCAGGGAAGGAGCCAGGTAGGAAGTGAGTATCCTACCACTGGGACCTGGAGTTAAGGTCAGCGTGCCCCTGGCAGGAAGGGCCTAGGGACTTGCAGGGGCTTAGACCACACACTTCAATCCTGGGAGCTGATAAAGGTGGAGAGACAATTCCCAAGGCTCCAGTGAGGGGCTCCACTGGGCCTCCCACAACACATCTGGGCCACCTGAATCCAGTGCTCCCCTACCCTCGCCCTGTCCTGGGTCATCATGCTCGCGTTCCCGAGGCAGGTGATGATGACGAGGCTGGCCACCCTTCTGAAGTGGTCGACGGTGGCCTGGACAGTGGGTGTCAGGTGCTCATTGCCGGGCTTGTTCCTCTTGCCCCAGGTGAAGCCCAGGCACTGAGAGGGCACCACCTTCTGGAAGAGCTCCTGGGGAACAGGGAGAGTGTCACCCAGCCCTGCCACACCCCAGCTCTGTGTCCACAGCCCCCAAAGTCCCAAGCAGGGGTCACAATTTAGAGCTGGAGCTCAGGAACCTCAAGATGTGGCCTGAGTCTTGTGAGAGTCTCTGGGTATTCTTCTCTGTCCACCAAGGGTACCCAGCACAGGATGACCCAGGACCCAATACTGGTAGGGAAGGGAGAGGGGCATTTGCACCCAGCCCGTCCTGGCTAACCCCAAGCTCCAGACGGTGGCTCAACTCAGCTCATGCCGAGGGAGCATCTTCCACCACCATGATCCGCCCTCTGGTCCCACTCCCCATTCTGATGCACATTCCCCCGTGGCAGCTACAACCACGGGCCTTGTTTGTCTCCCTTGTAGTGAAGTACACGTCAGGTGTCTAATAAGTCTTGAGGTTGTTGAGCCTCCTGAGCAGACGGTTGGGCTACTGTGGACCTGACGGCACACAGTGAGTTCCCCTCCACCACTGATGGGCCACGCCCTGCCCAGCTTTCCATTTCTTCTACCTCATGGAGCTGGCAAAGCCATTCTGTGCAGCACGTACTCTTAATGTCCACCTCTATGGCCTGCAGGTGGACAGCAAAGGCTTGGGGTTCAGAAAGTTGCCCAGGACATACAGTTGGTAAGGGGCAGAGCCAGGAATTGGGTCCAGATCATAGGAGTCCAGATCAGGTCTGGTGCAACGATGGCAGAGGGAAGGCCTGCTCCACCTCACCCTGAGAGCCCAGCTGCTCACCGCATCCATCATGGTCAACTGCTCCACCACCAGCTGAGGAGGGAAGGCCGTGAGGTTGGGCTTCTTCTCACACTCCTTAAGAGCCACAAGTGGAGATGGACTTCCCACTAGATATGATGGTTCAGCTCAACAGCTACCTCTCCTGCTGGAGCCAATGTTGGCCCTTGCTCCAGCTCCAACACTGCTGATGGAGGTGAGGCCCACTCCAGCACTAGAAGAGGTGATGTCAACGGCGCTGGAGCCAGTTCTACCTCCACCACTGCCCATTGGTCTACTTCTGTCACTGTCTGGAGTTCTGCAGCTGCCGCTGTAGTGGAATAAAGAGAAAAGTTCACTCACATAGCTGGCTTTCCATGTGTCCTAAACACAAGAAATATCCCACTTCCCTTCCATGTAGCCAGCCTGCAGTCCCCCTTACCCTCTGGCTCTGCCTTAGTGGCCTCCAGAAGCTCACACTGGGCAAGAGTAAGAGGGTCAAGGTAGCTCAGCTCCGAACCAGGCAGGAGACTTGCGTGTACATCCCCTTTAGCTTGAAAAAGGGACATCACAAGTCTGGTCCCACCCTAGTTCTGGTTCAACATCGTCATCTCAATGTCCTGAGTGTGGCTCCTGATCTCATCTCAGAGCAGCACTGGATGGCGTCTGTGGCCTCATGCACCTGACCCTTGTCTAGTGAGTTGGTGGAGTTGAAACCATTGGGCAGCTCCTCAATGACCTCCTGAGCGGAGTTCTGCAAAGACTGCTCGGGAGCTGGGCCAGAAGGAATCAGGGGCTGCCTGCAGACTGCCACTGGGGTCAACCCCTAAGAGAAAGTCTGCTCCTCAGTTCAGGCACAGAGGGACATCCTTGCAAAGAAGTGTGGTCAGGGAGGGAAGGAGATGAAACCTCTATGGCTCGGTAGCATAAGAGTAGAGGAGTTCACTTTCTCATGCTGCCAGCCATGATCTGAGCTATGAACATGACAGACTCACCATGCTTCTGACACCTAACAACCAGCTCCTGCCCAGGAATGACCTGACCCCATGCCCTGCCTTCCCCCCTCCTCACAAACACACACAGACACACAGACACACACACACACACGATGAGGGCCAAGGGGTGAGGGGCTGATCAGGTGGGATCACAGTTGTGTCTTGGCCTGCACTAGCCTTTCCTGGGCTGCCCCGTGTTAGCCTTCACTGCCTCCTGCCAGACACCCAGAGGCATCAGGGATGAGGGCTGAGACAACGTCGGCAACAACCAAAAATATTCTCTTTCTGGGATTTTTTGAGCCCAGATCCTCCAAAAGTTGGGATACAATAACAAAACATTTTTGCCTGTTGACTGTCTCCAGTCAAGTGAGCTGGATGGGGGGCTGTGGGTGTCTGGTTACCAGAGTTCTAAGATCTGTTGTGGTCTATGACCAAGGAAGTGAGGTCACTTTTCAAGTTTCCTTTACCTGGGCACCTTCCCTCAATCAAACATGTCCAGAGCTGCCCCTTGCACCCGGGCTGCTCACCCTCCTCCCCATGTCATCTCTTGAACTGTACACAAGGAGCCTACACAGCCCTAGCCACAGCTCCCTGGGAACCTAAGTCGGGTCCTAGCTTTGAGGAGACAGAGATGAATGCAGACCTCCTTTTTCTTACCAGTTCTTCACCCTGGGAAAATCCCTGTGCCTCTCAGGTCCTCCCCAGTCTCCAAACCTGCACCATGGGGATCAGGCTAGAATCTACTTCCTAGGGATGTCACCCGGTTTATATGTCATAATATCTATTACCCCTGTGGGCTGGTGTCACAGGTACCTAAGGCACAAACTTAGAGATGGAAGAATAACAAGAAGGGGTGACAGGTAACACAGAACACCACTCTAAACAGGCCTGGGTTCTAGCAATGTGATATTGGAACAGTCGCTTCCAACTTGGCCTCATTTTCAGGTCAGCATCATCGGGGGGGTTGAAACTAATGGAAATTTAGATACTGCCATCCTGCGGCATAAAACCATTAGATTTGTTCCTGTTTAATGGAGAATGAGACCCAAGTGCCTCATCTTGGCCTATGAGGTGGGCAGCCCCCTCAGTGGTACCCAGTAAGCCCCACCCATGGAATAGCCATTCCCGTGGAACCAAGTGGTAGTAACTGGCTTCTTAACATAATAACAGCCAAAGTGATGGGATGTCTTGTCTAAATTTTGACTAAAAATATCTCTCACTTCCTCTTAATCCCTCTCTCATATTCCATCTCTCTCTCTCTCTCACTGTCGAATCCCTGTAACTGAGGAATCAAATACCAGTGTGTGGGGCTGCCCAATGTGGTGGCCTATAGAGGAGAGAAGCACCGGACTGCCCAGGCCAACAGACAGAAAGAAACTCAGGCTCTCAGTCCAAACTGAACCCTGAAGGCTGACAGTGAACTTGGGGGCCAGTCCTCCTCCAGTCGAGCCTCATGTGTAGCCACAGCCCCAACCTGTCAAACTCACTGAGGCAGAGGCACCCAGCTAAAACGTGCCTGATTGCTGATCCACACAAATTGTCAGATAGTCATCATTTGTAGTTTTGAAGTGCAAAGTTACAGGCAATGATGTCAGAGAGGGAAACGTAACTGACACAGCCTACCAGGCCCTGGCCCTACATTCCACCCCAGCTCCTGTTCTCTCCTCCCAGCCTCCCTCCAGCTGCACTGGCCACCTTTCTAACCCCCTCTGGCCAAAGTCACTTCTGCCTGTGAGACTCAGGACCAGTGGTGCCATCTCCCTGACACACTGCTCCCAGACTAATGCAGGGCTGGCTCCCTCTTGTCATTCTGCTCCCAGCAAATGTCACCCTAGTGAGGCCTTCCAGACCCTCCTACCCAGTGATGCCCAGCCCTCCCTCACAGTCCCCTGCTGTGTTTCTCTACAGCACTTTCTCTTTTCTTTTTCATGTCTTTGCTTTTGTCCATTTCCCCTCTAGAGTGTGAGCTCCTGGCAGGCAGGGACAACTTGGTCATTTTCATCCTGCACTTTGGCCCACCAGGGCACCTGGCACAGGATGAGTGTTCATTGCACAGCTGCTGAATGAGTACATGGGAAGATCTTGCACTCCGCCCCGTGCTTCTGACCAACTTTGATTGTGGAGATGAACACTAGTAATAGGAGGTACAAGTTGTTTCTGAGGCAGGGGGTCAGCCAGAAAGACCTCTACTTGATTCTTTGCTGCTCCAGGAGGTCAAGTAAAGTTCAGTGGACACTGAGTAAATTCCAGGTTTACAGCAGAAGGAAAGGACTTGATGTGTATATATATTATATAACAGTTACCAAAATAAATTTAGTTAACATCAATCACCAAAGAGAAATAAAAGGTTTTTTCCTGGTGATGAGAGGTTTTAGGATCTACTCTCTTAGCAACTTTCAAATATACCACACAACAATATTAACTTGCAAAGTGCTGTATATCAAGTATATCTCAATACAACTGAAAAAAATAAAAACAAAAACTCACTGGCCACCACTGACACAAGAGGCTGCCCACACCTTGGTGGCCATCACTAGCACTGCAGCCCTTACCAAATCTCCGCCAAACAGAAAGGAACCGTTCTTTGGGTGTCCTCAAGACCAGAGGCTCTCTAAGGTAAAGGAGCAGGAACTGTCACCTTCGCGGGAGTAGGAGGAATCTCGGGAGCCTACCTTTTCCTTCATCTTGCTGTCCCCCACCAGGTGTCCTCCACTCCTGTGGCATCCAACCTCAACCAGGACAATGACTCCCCCCTGCCTCTAGATGAAGACCCCGAGGGTCCAACAGGGACTGGTCTTCTCTCTCATCTCTAGACTTGGTGTCCAGTGCTCTGGCATCTTTCTCCTTATCCCCAGTTCTCATCCACCCAAACCCCCAAGCCTCCTCAGTTCTAAACGATCTCAAGTGGGTGGAAAGCATTTTCTCAGCATTGCAGAGCACAGTAGGTCATCAACAGAGAACCTAGTCCAACAGACTCGTTGTGAGTTCATGGAACCCTTGGTGTCACCCGCTGGATGCACGCCACTTTATACAGGACAACACTCACTGAGGTCTTCTCTTCTGTTCCCAATGCCTACACAAGGGGAGGGTGGGCTGATCATAGTTCTGGGAGCACACAGAGGTGGACTGCAGGGACCCAGTCCTGTGCTTTCTAAGCTGGGCCAGGGATGGGTCTGGAACAGGTGGAAACCTAGGATCCTTAGGGATTCCTCTCCCCATCACTGGGCCCCTGGGCACGTATCTAGGAGAACGGATGCTATGGCCCTGTGGGAGAGCTGCCTCCACCCTCTCTCCTTCCTGCCTCTTGTCAATTCTCCGGAGTCGGGTCTTTCTTGACTGCACCTCCATGGCCCCTACATGAGAAGTCAGTGTGAGTGGGTGTACCTGTGCACATGTGATGATGAGGAGAGGAAAATGACCCCATATGGAGAGGCGTGGCCATCAACCTCCTAGGATCTTAATGTCTCTCATTGCCAAAGGGCCCCTGAGGGAAGGGTCGGAGGCTTGGTCAAGGAAGCCAGAGCTCTGTCTAGTCTTCGAGACCCTGACTGCCTCCTGTGGTCTGGGCCAGTACTTGCCTCTTTCTGGGCCAGTTTCCCAACTGTACAGTGAGGGGTAAGATGTGCAACAGCACAAGCATGTGCTCGGCCAGGCCAAGTCATCAGGCTACATCGATATATTTAAGTACACTTTAAGTGCATTGAATACATTAATATTGTTGTACAATCATCACCACGATCCATCATCAGAACACTTTTCATCCTGCAAAACTGAAACTTTATACTTATTCATGAATAACTTCACATTCCTCCTCCTCCCAGCCACTGGCAAACACCGTTCTATTTTCTGTCTCTCTGAATCTGGCGATTTCAGGAACCTCATAGAAGGGAAATCACACAATGTTGTATTTTTGTGACTGGCTTATTTCATTTAGAGTCATATCCTGAAGGTTCACCCATGGTGTGCCATATCTTAGAATTTCCCTCCTTTCTTAAGGATGAATAATATGCCATTGTATGTATATACCACATTTTGCATATCCATACATCCCTGGACAGATACCATAGCCCGGCCCAAAACCAAGCCCAAAATAAAATGAGGCCACAACCAGATTTTTATCAATGGTCCCCTGGAGACTACTTTCTTAAGCCACGTTCCATATGATATTTACTAAGGTTCTAGTCTTGGGCCATGAGTTGCTTTTCAGAAACTCTCGTTTTTCCTCCTTGAGCAATTTTCAACTGGTTTGAGCCAATGAGACCATAAGATGGCTGGCAAGATTCAAACCGTGACTGCACAAGTGACGGAGGATGACCTAGGGGACCAAGAACTCCCCTGCCGATCATGTTAAGGACACCGCCTTTTGAACGTGGGATGTAGGACAGAACGTGAAAATCTTCTTGAGCAAAATGCCTAGGACTGACCCCAACCTTCCCGCACCCACTCCTTTGCCCTTAAAAAGCCCTTTTCAACTGCACATTGGGGAGAAGGATTTAAACTTTGTCTCCTGTCTCCCTGCTGGCCAACCTTGTAATAAAGCTTTTTCCCTTCTACAAGAGCGGGTATCTCATGGTTGGCCTAAGGGGTGCATTGGGCAGCAAGCCCTTCCTTGGTTACAATACTTGGGTGGCTTCCATGTTTTAGCTATTATGAATAATGATGCTATGAATATGGGTGTTGAAATATGTTTTGGAGAACATGTTTTCAACTCTTTGGGGGAGTATATACCCAGAAGTGGAATTGCTGGGTCCTATGTAATTATATTTTTAATTTTTTTTAGGAATTGTAATACTGATTTTTACAGCAACCATATATTTTATATTCCCAAGACAGTGCACAAGGGTTCCAAATTCTCCACATCTTGGCCAACACTGGTTCTATTCTTTTTCTTCTTCTTCTTTTTATTTTTTGATAGATGCCATCCTAATGAATGTGAGATGGTCTCCCACTGTGTTTCTGATTTGCATTTCCCTAATGATTACTGATGTTGAGCATCTTTTCATATGCTTATGGGTCATTTGCAGATCTTCTTTGAGGATATGTCTACTCATGTACTTTGTTCAATTTTGATTTGGGTTGTTTGATTTTGTTGTTGAATTTAAGAGTTCTCTATCTATTCTGGATATTAAGGCCTTGTCAGATACATGGTGTGCAAATATGGTCTCTCCCATCCTGTGGACTGTGCTTTTACTCTATTGATAATGTCTTTTGAGGCACAAAACTTTTTAATATACATGCAGTCCAGTATGTGTATTTTCTTATTTTATTGCCTGCTCCTTGAGTGTCATATCCATGAAATCATTACCAAATTCTCTCTTGTAAAATTTTGTCTTATGTTTTCTTCTAAGGGTATTATAGTTTTAGCTCTTACATTTAGGTCTTTGATCTACTGGAAATTAGGCTTTGTGTATGGTGTTATGTAAGGGTCCAAGTTGATTCTTTTGCATGTAGATATCCACTCTTTCCAGCACAACTTGTTGAAAAGACTTTTCCCCATTGAATAATCTTGGCACCCTTGTCAAACATCATTTGATGATATGGGTGAGGGTTAATCTCTGGGTTCTCAATTCTGTTTCCATTGGTCAATATGTCTGTCTTTATGCCATGACAATGCTGTTTTGATACTGCAGATTTGTAGTTAGTTTTCAATCAGGAAGAATCAGTCCTTCAACTTAGCACCTCCTTTCAAGATTATTTTTGGTATCTGGGCTTACTTGAGATTCCATAAGAATTTTAGGATGGGTTTTTTTCCATTTCAGCACAAAACATCCTTGAGATTTTGATTAGGAGTGCACTGGATTTATTGATCTCTTTGGATAATGTTGACATTGTCACAATAAGGAGTCTTCCAATCCACGATGAGGGGATGTCTTTCATTTCCAGTAGTGCCGGGTGGCTGTTCAGGTTGAGGGGGCAGCACTCCTCGAGTTAGTCATGCAGAAACCCACAATTCCTCCACACTGTGCCTTCACCATTTCCTTAAAACTCATCGACCATCAACAGAGGGGAAAATGCATGTAAAATGCACGTGGGAAGTTTTCAAGGACTGGGTGTGCATGGAACACACATTTCTTCCACTCCTCTCCATTAGCAAAAACTATGGACTGAACCACTAGACCCTAACACATGGCGACTACAGACTCAACCAGCAGACCCCAACAAATGAGTACTGTGGACTAACCAAGGGCCAGGGACTCAGGTTCCTGGTAGAATCCTTCGCCAGTTCAAGCTGACTCACTAAGCCTTTGTCTGGCACTGCTGACTAGCCAAGGGGTAAGACTGATGCTCTCATAGAGCATCCTGTCAATCTAGACTGACCCATTGGCCCTGGACTGGGAAGCCAGTTAGATCGGGAGCTCAATGAAAAGATAGTGGATCTGAGATCTGAGAGGAACTTACCAACAACACTCTGAAACAGCAAAAAAAGATGGAGAACTCAAAGGTTTTGCAGGTACCAATGCCTGTGATTCTCATCCCCAAAGCTATGAGATATCTCCTTTGGATCCCACTGCTGCCACCAAACTAGTACAAAACAAAACAAAATTGAGTAAATTTTAAATATCTTATTGGCTTTATTCAACATTTCATGAATCAGGCAGCATCCAGTCTAGCAGAGAGAAAGGAGTTCCAAGGAGCTGTACGAAATGAAAGACTTTTATAGGCAGAAGGGAGCAGGAACAATTAAGTTACACTAGACAACAAAGCGGGTTGGTTACTGTAAGGTTACCTTCCTTTAGGGGATGGCAGGGCTCTATCAGGAAGATGACCTACTCGTGCTGCTCATCAGGTGCTTCCTGATTGACTGGTTTAAGATTCCATCACTGGGAGGGCCAAAAGTCTAATTAAGTCTCCGCTTGTTGACGTGGGGCGTAACCTAAGTGGCTCCATTTAGGCCTGATGTCTTGTATTAAACACATGACTTCTGCTGGTCCCTGATTTCCCTAGTTACACCTCGGCTGTCCCTTCACTGACCGTTGTTGGTCATACACGCACTGCACCTGCCTCCAGTCCTTCCCTTTCAACACCGTAATCTCACACACAGTCCCTCCCAACACTATCAGGACGTGTCCCACCACACGTCCCCTATACCTTCCACACTACCAGAAAGATGATTCACAAACACCACCACCATTTATGGGCTGAGAGGGCTGCCCATGCACTGGGAATCAGGAGTCACAGGGTCTGTCACTTGGCCTCCAATCACCTATTGTACCGCAGCTGAAGGGCTTACACTGCGGAGAGACTCAGTTGTAGCCAAATCCATCAAACAACATCATCTTTGCTCCAGGCTTCCTTCAAAATGCTCCACCCACTTTCTGCCCCAACAGCTCCTTGAGGGGTCACTTTGAGGTAGACTTTGAGGCCACCTTGGTGATTTTGTGCCCAGGCCCAAACAGCTCTTGACCAACAAACACTTTAACCATATCCCTTGAAATCATACAGCACAGGGAACCAGTGAATGGGTGCAAATTACTGGTTTTACCTCCAAGACCCCTAATGAATATTTTACACCAGGAACATCCACTTTTGGATTTTACTGTGGGCTGATATCACAAGGCTCTCACCCAGTGAGCTTCTGTCTTCCCCAGCCATCTGAGCAACTTACTCCAGGCTATAGTCTGCAATGTATCTTTGTCTCTCTCTCAGCCTGCTTCCCTCAGGTCTCAGGTCCCCTGAGTTTCCTGCCCTGACTGGCTACCACCAACTCATAGAAACACTGTCAATCCTATAGCACTGAGTGTTTCGGTTCTACTAGGATTGACTGACTGGACTGGACATAGGTGCGGTGGCACTACCCACACAAAATCAGGAAACTGAGGCAACCAAGAAGTATCGAAAACCTTAACACCACACGGACAACAACTCCATGAGGACCTATACTAGCCCTTGTACAACAGTCTCATGAGTCTCTTGCCTAAATGGTTTTAGAAAATGTCCTGGCCCTAGACTGTCTATACCGGCCAAGGAAGGAGGGGTTTGTGCCTTTCCTAGAACCACTTGCTGAATGTACCTCAACACACAAGTTCAAACCTACCTCCATCAGATGGCCCAAGAGGTTAAAATATTGTATAACATTACCCAAATCTTTGAACAGATACCCAAGACCCCTAAGATCACTGACATATTTACATGGCCAGTCTCTCCAAGTTGGGAACAAAGGAAACGGACTGGATTTTAGACTGTTGCTTGTGTAATCATAGGATTTGCTACTATAGCCCTCATCAGATGTTTACTTTCTTGACTACAACCTGCTCTACCCATAAGAACTTCATTAATTACCATTATTAAATATCCCAACCAACCTAAAATTAACCAATACCCTGATTAATTTAAAAAATTCAAAATTTTTATGGGAGAAAATCTGCTTAACATAGACTACACCGTTTTAAGCATTTCAAAATATACAGTTCAGTGGCTTTTAGTACAATGATTATGTTGTGTGGCTATCACCACTATCTAATTCCAGAACATTTTCAACACCCCCAAACAAACCCATACTCATTCACATTCTATTTTCTTCTAACCTAAGCCCATGGAAACAACTCATCTGAATTCTCCCCCATCTATTTGCCTATTCTGGACATTTCATTCAATGGCATCATGCTATCTGTTGCCTTTGTGGATGGCTTGAGTGAGCACACATGTCTCAAGGTTAACCCATGGCCTAGCAGGTAGCAGTACCTTATTCCGTTTTATGGCTCTATAAAATCCTATATTATGAATAGACCACATTTGGTTTATGCAGTCATAACTGGATAGATATTTTGGTTTGTTCCACTTTTGGACCATTGTGAACAATGTCACTTTGAATGTCCATGGACAAGCTTGCTGTTGTGGACATATTTACCATGGGCCTCTCCAGGTCAATTGTAATTCTAGGTTTAAGATATTAAAAAATGCGAACCTGTTTTCTGCAGTGGCTGCATCATTTTACTTTCCCATCCGTAATGTATGACGGTTTCCCTTTCTCCATATCTTTACCAACACTTGTTATTTTCCATTATGTTGAATATAGCCTTCATTTTGAGTGTGAAATAGTATCACACTGTGCTTTGAATTTGAATTTTCCTAATAATTAATGATACTGAGCATCTATCTTGTGCTTATTGGTCATCTATGTATTTCCTGGACACATGTCTATTCCAATTGTTTACCCCTTTTCATTGACTTGTCTTTTATAACTGAGTTCTAAGAGATCTTTATATATTGTCAAAATTAGAGCCTTCTCACTTTTATAAGTTGCAAATAGTAGGAGACTTCAATACCCCACTTTTAACAATGGCTAGAATATCCAGACAGAAAATCAGGAAAGAGAAGACATGAAAACATGAAATACTAAATTGACCTATCAGACACACACAGAACATTTTACTGGACAGCAACAAAATGTACACTCTTCTCAAGGTCACACACAATATTTTCCAGAACACATCATGTGTTAGGTCACAAAACAAGTCTTAACAAGATTAAGAAGACTGAAATCATACCAAGTATCTTTTCCCAACACAATGGCATGAAACCAGAAGTCAATAACAGAAGGAAAACTGGAACATTAATGATATGATGAAGTTCAACAAAAAACTCTTATACTTAAAAGTAGATCAGGGGTTCATCCCTGTGCTGTAGCGGTTAAGTGTGTGCGCTCCACTGCTGGCAGCCCAGGTTCAGATCCTGGGCACACACTGATGCACCACTTGTCAGGCCATGCTGTGGTGGCGTCCCACATAAAGTGGAGGAAGATGGGCAAGGATGTTAGCTCAGGGCCAGTCTTCCTCAGCAAAAAGAGGAGGATTACCATGGATGTTAGCTCAGGGTTGATCTTCCTCACAAAAAAAAAGGTAGATCAAAGAAGAAATCAAAAAGGAAATTAGAAAATAGCTCAGGACATACAAAAAGAGACAATAAACACACCAAAACTTATAGGATGCAGCAAAAGTAATACTAAGAGGAAAGTTTATACTGATAAACTTGTACATTATAAGAGAAGAAAGATGTCAAAGAAACAACCTGACTTACAACACACAGCATTAGAAAAAGAAAAAATGAAACCCAAAGTTAGCAGAAGGATGGAAGTCATCAAGAGGAGAGTAGAAAAAAATGAAAGACAGTGTGAAAGATTAATAAAAGTAAAAGTTGATCTTTTGAAAAAATAAAAGTGATAAACCCTTAGATAATATATCTAGAAAAAAAGAGAGATGACTCAAATAAACTAAATTGGAAATGAAAGAGGAGGCATTACAACTGATGCTTCAGAAAGAAAAAGATCAGAAGAGACTATTCTGAACTAGTGTACGCTCATAAATTGGATAACCTAGACAAAATAGATAAATTCCTAGAAACGGCCTACGAAAGCTAAATCATGAAGAAATAGAAATCTTGAACAGACCAGTAACAAATAAGCAGACTGAATCAGTAATCAAATACCTCCCAACGAGAAAGGACTTCTCCACTCTGCCTGACTTCACCACAGAGTCCTGAGCCAGCCTGCCCCAGCCCCAGGCTGACTCCTGTGGACCTAGGAGGCTCCCCGTAGGCTTCTGCAAATCCAGGACCCTGGCTCACCCTGGAGCATGCCAGCTCTGATGGCTCCAAGCAGCATCCTTGAAACTAGGCTCCCACCAGGCTCCTTGGAACCCAGGCCCACATCTCAGCCTAGGGGCTGCCATCTTCAACAGCCCAAGGTGGCTCGTGTGACCCGAAGTGGTGTCCTTGGCACCAGGCTCCTGGTGGGCTTTGGTGAATCCAGACCCTGGCTTACCCAAGTTCCTGCCTATTCCAGGCAGCCACAGGCAGCACCCACAGCCACAGGCAGCTTCTGTAACAGGACACTCAATGGGCTCCCACAAACCCAGGACCACAGCTAACTCCACCTATGGCTGGCTCCAGCATGGTACCAGGTAGATTCCATGGTACCAGGCTCCCCAGTGGCTGCTGAGAACTCAGGCCCATGGCTCACCACACCACCTGCAACTTACAGCAGCTGTAGACAGCTCTCATGGAACCAGGCTCCAGGCAGGCTCCCACAAAACCAGGCCCCCAGCTCACCCAGGTGTTTGCTGACTCAGGCAGCCCCAGGCAGCTCGCATGGCACCAGGCACTGGCAGGTTCCCATGAACACAGTCTTCCATCTTGACCCAGTGCCTGCTGCCTTCTGCAGCCTCAGGCAGCTCCTGTGGCCCCAGGCTCCCAGCAGGCTCCCAGGAATCCAGAGTTCTGGCCTACCCCAGCACAAGCTGTCTCTCATGGCACAAGTCTCCTGGCAGTGTCCCGTGAACCAAGGCTCTCAGCTCATCCCAGCACTGGCCAACTCCCATGGCCCTGGATGACTCCAGTGGCTGCAGGCTCTCAATGAGGACCTGCCAAATCAGGCTCCAGTGAGGCTACTCATGAACTCAGGGTTCCAGCTGTGCCCAAGGCCAGACAAAATACCGTGGACCCAAGCTTTCCACTCACTCCAGTACCAGGCTGCCCAAGGACTCCAGCATCAAGCCTGCCCTGGACACCACCAGATGGCCTACCTAGGACCCCTAGATGGGCTGACTGTGAAGGCTTTGTTTTGCTAAATCCAGTCTGTAAAAAGTGAAAAAGATACCTACTTCCTCAAATTTGCAGACACCAATGGAAGGCCACAAGGATCATGAATAATCAAAGACCCATGACACCACCAAAGAAAAAGAATAAAACTCCAACGACCAACCAAGAAATGGAGATATAGGAAATGTGACAGACTTCAGAACAACTTTCTTTGAGAAATTCATAAAACTCTAAGGAAACACAGATAGACTACTAAATGAAATAAGGAAACAGTGCATGAACAAGTGAGAAGTTCATCATAGAAACAGAAATCATTAAGGAAAAACAAATAGAAATCCTAGAGTTGAAGGACACAATGACTGAACTGAAGAATTCAATAGAGAGCTTCGAAATCAGATTCAACCATGTACAAGAAATAATTAGTGAACTAGAAGATGTGTCATTTGAAATCATCCAGTCAAAGAAGCAAAAAGAAAAAAAGAAATGGATAGGAATGACAAAAGTGTGAATTATGGGATACCATGAAAAGAAATAGACAAGCATTATTAAGGTACCAGAGGAGAAGACAGGGAGAAAGGAAAAGAAAGCTGACTTAAAAAAAAATAGCAGCTGACACCTTCCCAAATCTAGGGAGAGTTTTAGACATCCAAGGTCCTGAAGCTGATCTGTCACCCTAAAATTTCATACTAAAACCTTCTTCTCCAGGACACATTATAACAAAACTATCTAAACTCAAAAAAGGATCAATCAACAGGGACAAGTTCAACATGATGTAAATCAATGAGTGTGATACACCACGTTAATAGAATGAAAGATAAAAATCATCAAATAATGTCAATCAATGCATAAAAAGCAGTTTGACAAAATTCAACACCCCTTCATGATAAAAACTCTCAAGAAAGGTTATAGAAGGAAGATACCTGAATATAATAAAAGGTTTACATGACAAAACCCACAGCTAATATCATATTGAACACTGAAAGGATGAAAGCTTTCTTGCTAAGACAAAGAACAAGGCCAGCGTGCCCAGTCTCAACAGCACTCTTCAACATGCTTCTGCAAGACTTAACCAGAGACATTTGGCAAGAAAAAGAAATAAAATGCATCTAAATTGGAAATGAAGAAACAAAGTGGTCTCTGTTTGCAGATGATATGATTTTATATAGAGAAATACCTAAGGACTCCCCCTTAAACTATTAGGACTAATAAGCCAATTCACTCAAGCTGCAGGAGACAAAATCAACGTATAGAAATCTGTTGCCTTTCTGTACACTAACAATGAACTATCTAAAAAAGATATAAAGAAAAAAATCCTATTTACAATAACATCAAAAACAGTAAAATACTCATAAATAAATTTAAGCAAGAAGGTGAAAGATCTAGACACTGACAACTATAAGACATTGATGAAAGAAATCAAAGACACAAAGAAATGAAAAGATATCTTATGTTCATGGATCAGAAGAATTAATATTGTTAAAATGTCCATGCTACCCAATGCCATCTCAAGATTCCATGCAATTCCTATTAAAATTCCCGTGACATTTTTCACAGAAATAGAACAATCTTAATATTCATATGGATCCACAAAGACCTCCAATAACCAAAGCAACCCAGAGAAAGAAAAAGATGAATTCATCACAATTCCTGATTTCAAACTTTATTACAAACCTATAGTAAGAAAAACGATATGATACTGGTATAAAAGGAGACACATAGACCAATAGAACAGAATCAAGGGCCCAGAAATAAAACCACACACATACACTTTGCTAACAGTTGACTAGTCAGCTAAGAAGACTCCATGGGGAACGGATAGCGTCTACAATACATGGTCTTGGGAAAACTGGATAAGCACATGCATAAAACTGAAATTGGACCCCTATGTTACACCACTCTAAAAATGAGACCATATTGAATTAAAGACATAAATGTAAGACACCAAATATAAAACAACTGTAAGAAAATATAAAGAAAAAATCCCCATGAAACTGGGCTTGACAATGATTTTTTTGGATATAACATCAAAAGTGCAAGCAATGAATGCAAACCTTAACAAGTGGGATGACATCAATCTAAAAAGCTTCTGCACAGCAAATGAAACAATAGGTAAACTAAAGGGGCTCATATCCACAATATATAAGAAACTTTTACAACTCGACAGCAAAGAAACCAACAAAACAGTATGAAAATTGTCAAAGGACCTGATTAGATGCTTTTCCAAAGAAGACATAAAAATTGTCAACAGGTACATGCGAAGATGCTCGTAATCACTCATCATCAAGGAAATGAAATCAAAACCATAATGAGATATCACCTCACACTTGCTAGAATGGTTATTTTCAAAGAGACAACAGACAACAAGTGTTGGCTAGACTGTGTAGAAAAGAGAACGCTGTGCACTGTTGGTATGAATGCAAATTGCTACAGTCACTATGGATAAAATATGGAATTTTCTCAAAAAAATAGAAATAGAAATACTATATAAATGAACAATTCCACTTCTGGTTGTATATCCAAAGGAATTGAAATCACTATTCTGAAGAGATATCTGCACCTCCATATTCATTTCAGCATTATTCACAAACTGAGGATGTGGACACAATCTATGTGTCCATCAATGGATAAATAGATAAAATGTGAGGTATATGTATATATACATGAAATATACAATGGAATATTATTTAACCATGCAAGAGAATGCAATCCTGCATTTTGTAACAACATGGATGGACCGTAAGGCATTACACTAAGTGATATAAGTCAGAGAGAGAAAAACAAATACTATATATTCTCACTCATATGTGAAATCTAAAAAAGCCGAACTCAAAGGAATGGAGACTAGAATGGTGTTTGCCAGGGCCTCGGGGGTGGGGGAAAAGGGGAGATGTGAGTCAAAGTGCGCAAATTTCTAGCTGTAAAATGAATAAGTTCTGGGGATCTAGTGTACAGCATGGTGACCATAATTAACAATACTATATTATATACTTGAAAGTTAAGAGAGTAGATCTTAAAATTGATAGCTAGAAAAAACAAGTTAATTATGTGAGGGAACGGAGGTGCTAACTCACCGTATTGTGGTAATCCTTTCACAAATCATCATCTTGATTATCTGAAACTTACATATGTTATATGTCATTAATATTTCAAGAAATCTAAAAAAAATCTCTCAAGAAAGTAAAACTCAGGACCAGATGAATACACTGGTGAATTCTACCAAACATAAAAAGAAGTATTAAAAACAAGCCTTCTTACATTCTGTCAAATATTGAAAAAGAGAGAACACTTCCAAACTCATTTTATGAGGCCAGCATTACCCTGATACCAACACTAGACGAGGACACTAAAAGAAAATAAAATTACAGACCATTACCGCTGATGAACATAGATGCAAAAATCCTCAACAAAATACTAGCAAACCGAATTCAAGAGCGTATTAAAAGAATTATACACTACGACCAAGTGAAATTTATTCCTGATATACAATGGGAGTTCAACATTCAAAAATCGATCAATGTAATATGCCACATTAAGAAAATGAAGGGGAAAAAAACATGACCATCTCAATTGACGCAGAAAACCATTTGACATAATTCAACACACTTTCATGATAAAACACTCAATAAACAAGGAATAGGAGGAAAGTGCCTGAACATAACAAAAGCCATATATGAAAAACACACAGCAAACATAATACTCAGTGATGGAAGACTGAAAGATCTTCCTCTAAGGTCAGGAACAAGGAAAGGATGCCCACCATCACCACTTCTATTCAACACAGTACTGAAAGTTCAAACCAGAACCACGAGGGAATAAAAATAAATAAATAAAAGGCATCCAAATTGGAAAGAAAGAAGTAAAATGGTCTCCGTTTGAAGAGGATATCATCTCACATGTAGAAAATCCAAAAGACTCCACAAAAAAGCCATTTGATCTAACAGATGAATTCAGGAAAGTAGCAGGATACAAAGTCAATACACAAAAATCAGTTGCATTTCTATACACGAACCGTGAGCTCTCTGAAAAGGAAATTACAAAAGCAATTCATTTATAACAGTATCAGAAAGAATAACATGTTTAGGAATTAACTTAACCAAGGAGGTGAAAGGCTTGCACCATAAAAACTACAAAACATTTCAGAAAGAAATTAAAGAAGACATACACAAATAACACACATCCCATGTTCATGGGTTGGAATGCTTACTATTGTTAGTGTCAATATTACCCAAAGCAGTCTACAGATCCAATGTAATCCTTATCCAAACCCTAATGATGTTTTTTGCAGAAATAGAAAAACCCATCCTAAAATTCACATGGAATCCCAAGGGATTCAGAATAGCCAAAACAATCCTGAAAAAGAAGAACAAAACTAGAGGAGTCACACTTCTTGATTTCAAAACTTACTACAAAGCTACAGTAATCAACAGTATGGTATTGGCATAAAGACAGACATAGAGATCAATGCCATGGAATAGCGAGCCCAGAAACAAACCCTCATATATGGTCAAGTGATTTTTGACAAAGGTGCTAAGACCATGCAATGGAGAAAGGTTTCTTTTCAACAAATGGTGCTGGGAAAACTGGATATCTGCATGCAAAAGAATGAAGTCGGGCCCTCATCCAACACCAGATACAAAATTTAACTCAAGGATGTAAATGTAAGACCTAAAATAAAAGAAATCTTAGAAGAAAACATAGGACAAAATCTTCACTACACCAGACTTGGCAATGATTTCTTGGATATGACACATGTAACGAAAGAGAAACAATGGACAAATTGGACTCCATGGAAATTTTATAAGTTGGTACATCAAGAGACACTATTCAGAGTAACAAGGCAACCCAAGAGTGGGAGAAAATATTCGCAAATCATATTTCTGACAAGAGACTGATATCCAGAATATACAGAGAAGTCCTAAAACTAAACAACTAAAAAACAAGCCAATTCAAATATGGGCAAAGGACTTGAAGAGACAGTTCTCCAAAGAAGAATGGCATACAAGCACATGAAAAGACGCTCAACAGCACTAATCATTAGTGAAATGCAAATCAAAACCACAGTGAGACACCATGTCACACCCACTAAGATGAGTGCTATGGAAAAGACAGAAAACAACAAGTGTTGGCCAGGATGCGGAGAAATTGGAACACTTGTAAACTGTTGATAGGAATGTAAAATGGTGCAGCTGCTATGGAAAACAATATGGATGTTCCTCAAAAAATTGAACCTAAAATTATCATGTGAACCAGCAATTCCACTTCTGGATATACACCCAAGAGACCTGAAAGCAGAGTCTTGAAGAGATATTTGTACACCCATGTTCATAGGAGTATTAGTCACAGTAGATAAAAAGTGGAAGCAACCCCAGTGTCCATTGACGCATGATTGGATACACAAAATATAGTATATCCATACAATGGAATATTATTTTGCACTAAAAAGAAAGCAAATTCTGCAATATGCTACACAGGGATTAACGTTGGGGACATTATGCTAACAGAAATAAGCCAGTCACAAAAAGATAAATACTGTATGATTCCACTAACACGAGGTACTGAGAGTAGTCAAAATCATAGAGATGGAAAGTGAAATGGTGGCTGCCAAGGGCTGGGGGGCGGGGAGAAGGAAGAGTTATTGTTTAATAGGTATAGAATTTCAGATTTACAAGAGTTATGGGGATGAATGATGGTGATGACTATACAACAGTGCAAATGTATTTAACGCCACTGAAGTGTACACTTAAAAATGGTTAAGATGGCAGACTTTTTGTTATGTATATTTTAACTCAATATACAAAAAGGGAAAAAAAAAGAAGAAATGAGCTATCAAGCCACTAAAAGACATAGTGGATGCTTAAATACATATTGCTAAGTGAAAGAAGCCAACTGGAAAAGGCTATATACTCTGTTCCATAGTTTTCATATATTCCAGTTACATGACATTCTAGAAGAGGCAAAACTATAGAAACAGTATAAAGATCTGTGTTTCCAGGAGTTAGGGGGCAAGGGATGAAGAGGCAGAGCACAGGGACTTTTAGGACAATCCAACACTTCTGTAGGCTCTGTCATGGTGGATACATGAGATTATGCATTTGTCAAAATCCAAGTACATGACAGCGAGACAGAGAACCTTAATGTAAACCACGGACTTGGTTACAAACACTGTATCAACATCAGCTCCTCACTTGTAAGGAATGAGCTGCACTAACACAGGTGGTCATGCAAGATGTTAACAGTAGGGGAAACTGGGGGGGAGGAGGGAGAAATGCTCTGCACTACCTGCTGAATTTCTCTGTCCATCTGAAACTTTCCTAAAAAACAATCTATTAATTAAAAAATAATCAATGGAAGGTAGGGAGTTGGTAGAAATATGGACAAAAGAAGATTATCAGAATATTGATAAATGTTGAAGTTGGGTAATAGGGAAATGGGGGGCTGTCACACTTTTCTGTTTAATTTGTGTATGTTCAAGGTTTTCTACAATAAATCATTTTTAAAGCTCCAGATTAAATCTAGATTATATGTACAAAGAATCAAAGAATGTGAAGAAAACAGATATTTTTAAAGCAAGTCCTCAAGGGGCACACTGAGGGAAGGTGCAATCACACTGGATAGAGAGTGAACAGCCTGGTTCCATCAGGAAGGTTCGGAGCTCAGTGAGCAAGGCAGACGACAGCACACTCAGGGAAGTGACAGATAATGATCATGGAAAAATGTTCGCCCTCACAGGTCACAGAAATGCTATCGATGGGCCCTGACAGGACTGCCCTAGGATTTACAATGTCGTCACACCCACAGGTTTAGTGGGCTCAGGGACAGAACACCACGTCCTGTGAGAATGCCAATCAGCAGCGGCTTTCTGGAGGGAAAACCTCCTGAAACCTGGAACCTGCAGGCCACTGGACCAGCAGCTCTGTTGTAGGGAATCTGTCCAAAAACAAAGGGATTGGGTAAAGATGATGGACTGAATAAACAGATGTAGAGACTCTTGATATAAAATCCCTAAAAAGTGACCCAAAGATTCCTTCAGTGATGAACAAATTCATAGTAGCCCTGGGAACCATCAACAGAGCCGACATTTTGAGGAAGACATCAAAGACAGACAGCAGCTGTCTGTCATACACAAATTAAGACCGGGGACCCCAGCGGGAAGCTCCGTGTAGGCCATGGAGACCAAGCCGGAGCGCTCTCTCTCCCTCCCCTCCTCCCCCTGCTACTCACCTAACACCTCCTGCATCGCCCTTCCACTCCCAGCCACTGCCCACCTCATGCTCCAGGAATACAGGAGCAGAGACACAGGACGCTCTTTCCACCAGCACATCTGTCCTCATGTTCTCTGCAAGTCCCAAGGCAGCAGAGCTCAGCCTTGCACCTCTTCAGGGTCCAGCACGCTCCTCCCAGGCTCTCAGGTTCCTCCTTTCCATCCAGTCCTCCCTGCAGCAAGACACCTCCTAGCTCACCTCCACGTTACAAACAAAACTCTCCTTTGGACCCATGCTCCCTTTTGGCTACTGTCCACTTTCACGACTCCCCTTCATGGCTAAACCTCTTAAGTAAAGTGCCTCATCCCTACTGCCCTCCCACGGCCCCCATTCACCAACTCTAGACCCAGCTTCATTCCCACCCTCTCGAGGAGACTGAGGTGACCAGTGATCCCACGTGGCCGAGTCGAGCCATCTTTTCTTCATTCTGATCAGAGCTGTATCCGACCCAGTTGATTGCCACTCCTTTCTCCAATACACTTTTCCCCTCATGGCTCCTGCGACTCCATGCTCCACTGTTTCAGTCCCCTTTCCTGGACCCTCTTCAGCTGCACCTCTGCAAACACTGCCTGATCCTAGGCTGGGCCGTGGTCCCTTCTATGGCTACAGTGTCTCCAGGAAACCTCATTCAATTCCATGGTTTTAAACATCTCTGACCTCATCCTGACTCTGCAGACACACCGATGCAACTTTAAGAGGTTAGGTGCTAGCTCCCCAGCATCAGCACCTAAGGAGTATCTCAGACTCGATTCCTCTCAAAATTTTACTGTCACATGAGTTCCAAAATAGCATCAAATATTTCCAAAAAGGAGGAAAAATTTGATACCATAAATAGTGGTGAACAAAGTAACCAATAAAATGTATACTTACATCCAATCATGGCTACTTGACGGGGAAAATAAGAACACAGAACTAAGATCAGAGAGTCTCAAGCTGGGGAGTGGAAGGTGAGGAGCTGGGAGTGTAGAACACAGGATCTGATCAACTCTAAGAATTGACAGAAAGACAGACAGAAATGGTTGTTCCTAAAAGCTGAAAGACACCTACTAGACGAATAGAAAAATCATGAGAAAGCCTAACAAATTAAAAATTAAATTAAATGGTAGACTCAAATTCCAATTTATCAATAATTTCAATTTTAAATGGATTAAATTGCGCTATAAAAAGAGGAAGGTTCTCAAGTTGAGTTAAAGTATAGTTATAAAATAAAGGGATATAATGTGGTTGAAAATAAGGAGATAAAGAAATAAGACTTTAAATGGGACAAAAAGAGGTTTTCTGTGTTGACAAGTGTCAAGAACACTTATGCACCTAACAATATGGTCTTGAAACATAAAGCAAAACTGGACAAACATGAAGACACAGGCACCTCCAGAATCACAGGGAAACCTACCTTACCTCTCTTAGAAATCCACAGGTCAAGTGATACAGTAAGTTAGGAAATAGATCTGCTGACAAACACAAAAAAGCTAGATCTAGCCTCAGCCCGAGGGACAACAATGTAAGCAACTAGTGGAGAGGATACATTCTCCTCAATCCACAATGAAACAATCACCACAATTGACTGTGTGCTAAGCCACAATGAAATATCTAAAGAGTCCAAAAAGCAGAAATCTATAAGTGACCATATTACTGGGCCTTAAAGCAATAAAAGTAAAAAATAATCACAAAATATTGGCTCCCCTCCCCCAACCTATCCACTTGAAAATCTGTCAACGCCCTTCTAAGTCTCTCAGGTTAAAGAGGGAATCCAGACTGACAGGACAAACTCTTTAGAAATGAACTGCAATGAGAGCAGCATGGGGCAAATCCATGGCGTGGGGACAAAGGGACAGAAGAAGAGACACAGCCTCCACTGCAGGTATCAGGGAATATCAACTGTACACGAAGAAGCTGACCACTTCCCTCCAGGAGCCAGAACAACACCACAATAAAACCAAAGACTGGAGAATGAAGAGAGGATTCACGAGGCAGGAACAACAACGTAGACATGAGCAATGGAGTCAAAGGCTGGCTGTCTGGAAAGACCTGTAACAGTGAGAAACCTTGTGCAGTCTGACCAAGAGGAACAGACAAAGGCACCAAACTGTACCATCAGGTACTACAAACTACAGAAACAGCTTTAACGTGATAAGAGAACATAGTGGATGGCTCTGACCAGGACATCAGCGGCCCTCAACTGGAGCTATCCTTCCTCCAGAATGCATCTGGAAACACACAGGATGTGTTTTGTTTCTTGCTTTGTGTTGTCCTAATGGTTGTTGCCCTGGGGGTCCAGGAGGTCCTGAACAGCCTGTCACATAGTGCCGTTTCCCACCTGAAGTGTTACTGACATCTGGGAAGACAAGCACTGATCCAGATTAAATGAACAACGTGGTAGGGAAATGTTTTCCATGGATCTATAACTGGGAAAAGATGGTACCTTCAATATGTAAAGAATATCGAAAAACCAATGTTTACAAGTACTAAACTGTAAAAGAACAGGATAATCAGAAACATAGCCAATAAACACACCAAAAATATATCCAAACTATTTGTACAGGTAGAGAAATATGTATGTAAAGCACAGAAAACAGTCTAGGAGATTACACACCAAATTTTACTACCAACAAGGAATAAAAGTTGGGAGGTAAGTGAGAAATAGGTGTTTTTACCACTTCTTAGCTTATGTATTTCTTTAGTGTTTTAATTTTTACAGAAGAGAACGTATTCTACTCAAACAGCTGTTTAAAATTTTAAAGAAATTATTAAAATGTTCAAAATGATTTCAGTTCAAGGGTATTCATTAAAACATGAATGGAAAGAACCTCCCCATGACTTTAAGAGTCTCCCATAACTTTTCTAATAGTTTACTATGTCGATTTTGTTTCACATTTAGATCCTAACTCACTGGAATTTACATTTGTGTGTGGGATGCAACAGAAGCTGATTTTCTCCTGTTCAAGTGGAAAACCAACCGTTCAGGCACTGTTCATTGGGTAAGTCTGGCTTTCCCAGCTGACCTGCAATGTTTCCTTTCACGCCGGCTAAACCCCAACAGCTATCGCTGCCTCTCGAGTGCCCTAGAGTGAGCAGGGTGAGCTCTGCAACCTGGGCTCCCTGTCTGCGTGGGACGGCTACCAGCAGAGCCTTCTCCCAAGACAGCAGCAGGCATGCTACACACAGAACTATTCAGGGGCCGTCTGCTGTGGAGCAGGAAACCCCTCATGATGAGCAGGCAGTGGGGGAGCCCTGAGCCCCGGGACTGACCTCGGCTGGGGGCCACAGGCTGCTCAGGCAGGGAGCCGCCTCCCTTCAGCTCGTCCAGCTCCTCCTGCTGCGGGTGAACATAGCTGTCGGCGGCTGCCCCTCTTCAGCTCGCCACTCTATCTACCTGCTCCTGCAGGTGGCACACATGTTCCTGTTCCCCTGGGAGCAGAAGCAGTAGGAGTGCAGCAAGTTGAAGAGTTCTTGGGCCCCCAGAGCTGACAGGATGACCCCGCTGAGGGAAGTGGGGCCAGTGTTGCCGTGCTCGCCCTACACAGCTTCTGTGGCTGGCTTCGGGCTGACGTCTGTTGGAGGGTGGAGGGGCTCTGGGAGGGTTTCTGAGCCATCATTGTGAATGATGAACTTGGGGGCTCTGGGCCAAACCCTCATCAGGCCCCAGGCTGGTCCCGCTGCAGCTGGTCCCCACATCTCTCTTCAGCCTCCTTTGCTCGACTGGCTCTTGAGGGACAGATGGCCTCTCTTGAGTGAGTGCTGAGGAGAAACTGTAAGAAGGAAGCCAGCCAATAAATCTCCTTGCCCCAGATCCTGGGGGGTAAAGTCACCCACAGAAATGTCACTCTTACTTAGCAGGCCCTGGCAGGGAAGAGGGGGTCTCATCGCCAGCATCTACAGCAGAAGTGTTTGCATCTCACTGGCTGTCTGACCCTGTGGAGGCCACACTGTCTCCTGGAGTTCCTTCCAGAGACTCTGTGCTCAATCCTGACTGGTGGCTTCCTGGGCAGCCCTGGGTGGATGTTCACCCTGAAGAGTGGCTCACTTCAACTTGCGGGAGCCCGGCTGAGCACTCAGCTTTTCCCTCGAGGACCACGATGAACCTGAAGCTCCTTCCCCATCTGCTTCACCCTTATGATCCTCAGGCCCCCAGCGGCCTTCCTGGTGTCCTTTCTCCTGGGGCGGCCATGTCCTTCAGAGCCCCCTTCTCCCTCAAGTGGAAGATGGAGGGCATGGCCGTGGGCTTGAGCACATAGTACTGAACCTCCAGCATTTCCGAGAGCTTTTTTGGTGAACATTGTTGAAATGTTCACTACAGACAAAAGAATGCTTAGTGGGGTCCCTTCATCCCTGTGAACAGCTTTTAACAACTGGGCCAGACGTTTTGAGCCCTTTATGGGGAGACTGAAAGGATAAATGAAAAAGCAATTAGAAAGAAAGAGTTAAATGTCTCCCCCTAAAATGATCAATTATAAAACAAAACAAGTGTTTTTGCGAACACCCAAACCTGTAACGACTATGCCCATTTCAACCCTTAGTAAAGATTTAAGGAACACCTTCTGCTTGCAAGTTATTACTGGAATAGAAAGATGAAAGACCCACTGTCTACCTTAAGGAGTTGACTGACTGTAGGGCAGAGAAGGAAGGAAGGTGAGGACCCCCTCCCAGGCTGTGGTAAGTGTCCTGTAGGGACACAGACGCTCAGGCAGATAGCACAGGATGATATCAAGACAACAGGAAAGGCTTCAGGAAGCCTCGGAAATAGTTCCTAGAAGCTCATGGCTGCCCAACCCTCCTGCTGTCCCTGGGATGCAAGACTTTGGGTGTTAAAACGGGGAAGATTGGTCCCCCTATTTCAAAGCCAGGCCAGGTGTCGGCCAGCAGAGACTCCCAGGCACTCAGCAGGGCGACTGGCCCAGCTCTGCTCAAGCAGCTGAGGATGCGAGACCACCACCAAGAGGAGGTCAGCACCAAGAGCTGTGGTTCTGTGTTCCTCCTGTCCTTCCACTATCAGAAGGAAAGCTGCTCCCTGTACAAAGCAACCTGCCCCTGCAAGGTACTGACCAAGATACTTCATAATCTTTTCTCCTCATTAAGGTAAAATCTCTATTTAGACCATAATTGTGCACACGGGGGGTGGGGTTGTCTCTCCCGAGGGCTTTCTGCTCCACTTGAGGTCATCTAAACCCCCTGAGGCCACTGTGGACCAGATCAGGTGGGTACTAGCTCCTCAGGGAGTTCCAAGCAACACGACCTTCTAACCTTTCTCAATGCTTTGTGACTAGTTTCCCAAAGACCTCCACCTCCTTTGCCCCTAGAACAGGTTTGACCATGAGACATGCCATAAGCAACTTTCTCTGCAGTGTTTTGCCTCATTCTCAAAAACAGTAACAAAATTTTTGGGACACAGGCTCTGAAGGAAACTGTCAAGAAAGCAGGGTGGCTGACCTCTAAAACAAGCTCATGTTACTAGTTCTTTGGATAGATTGTAACAATTTTCAAATTAGAACAAATCACTGTAAACTTTCAATAAGACTATAGACAACAGTGGCATTCAGGTCTTTCAAACTTCAATAACAACCTGCAACATGAAACAAAAGGATCTGCCAGCAGGTTTTCAATGTAGAATGTCTTCAGTGCACTGTTCTGGCACCTCCAGCGTGGAGTCCGCAGGAAAGGACTCGCTGAACTAGCTGAATTCCAGAAGCTCTCATGAAGGGAGCCAAGCCAGGGGGAAGGCAAACCCCTCACCAGACTGTGAGAGCCCAAGGAAGACGTGGAGAGAGGAGCCCCTTCCCCGAGTCCCCAGGGTAAGCCTCCCTGTGAAGATTAGGCTGTGTCCTGTTCCACCCAGGATGCTGTCAGTTGCAGAGTCCCAGTCTGCATGGTCAGCCTCCCTATGAGAATTGGACTGTACCCTGTTCCCCCAGATGCTGTCAGATGCCCAGTCTGCAGGGACAGCCTCCCCGTGAGGAGTGGGCCTAACTCTGCTCTGCCCAAGATGCTGTCAGGCACCTCTCCAGGACTCACCTCCACACGCAGAGCCACCTTTCCCTGCCCTGCCAGGACCCTTCTAGCAACAGAGCAATTGGGAGATGTATCCATTCAGCAGATACAAGCTGCATTTGCTCAGCTACATTCCTGATCGCAGAGATCAAGGCAGGCTCCCTTGCCATCAAAAGAGAAGAAAAGTCACAGCAAATGCAAGAAGATAGTGACCTAAGGAAGAGCATTTCCGGAATATACTGTTTCTTGACATTTTTGGCCCCAGCCCGAATCAATGGAGAGTAGGGTGGCCGCAGGGTGGGGGTGAGAGGGTGATGGAGGCCATAAGGTTGGCGCTGGTGGCTGTGTGGTGGCTGTGGTGACCTGAGGCGCTCCGAGCAGAGACGGTGGCGCAGACCAAGGCAATGCAGCGCCCAACGCTGACTCACCAGCTGGACCAGCCCTGAGGCCCCTAGCACAAAGTGCCGCCCACCTTGGGCTGGAACTCATGGGGGGCTGACGGGGCAGCGGTGGCTGGTTACCTGTGGAAGAAGATGGAAGTTTCTCCTCATTGCCCTGCCAGTGGGAGCAGTTCGCGGCCACGCAGTAATCACCATCCCAAGCCTCAGGCTGTCGAACCGCCAGGCTCCTGCCCCCTCCTCACCACCCCCGAGCGGGACCGCCACGTGAGGAGTGGCGTAGAGCTCTGGGCAATACTCTGGTATATGCAGCTGGTCCCCAAGGCCCGAAGGACAGCAAGATGGCGGCGCGCTCGCCCTCGTCCTCCGTAAAGCAAGTTGGCTGTGCCCGCGGGCCTAGGCAAAATGCCTGCTGCCGCGCCCATCCCGGGCTCGCGCTGCCCCAACACTTCTGTTCCACTGCCCCATGGGTCACTGTTGCAGTGACCTTTCCAGAGAAGTGAACAAGACACAAAACCATGCCCTGGGTGACATTCTGGGTGTGACATCAATGGTGTGGCTCATGTGGGAGAGTGATGTGTGCTAGGATGGAGGTGGGTGGAATGGTAGCCAGGAGGACCAGGAAAGGTCTCACCGCAGAGTTAGATTTTGAACAAGGCCCAAAAGCAGTGCAGGAGGAAGGCAAGTGGCCTGCTCTGGGAGCAGCAAGGAAGCCACTTTGGCCAGGGCACAGCCGGTGAGGGCAGCAGGAGCTGAAGGCAGAGTGGTGACTTGGGCCCAATTGTGGGGCCTTGTTGGTCGTAGTGACGACTTGGGCTTTTATTTATTCTGAATGAGATGGTGACCATTGGAATGTTTTGAGAGGAAGAGTAACATGGCTGGGCATATGTTTAGCAGCCTTGATCTGGCTGCTCTGTTGAGAATATACCACAGAGGAACCAGGGGAGAAACAAGGAGACCAGTTAGGAGGCTGTTGAAATAAGCCAGGCAAGAGATCTTGGAGGCTTAGGTCAGGGTGGGGAGAGGAGGTTGAATTCTGGGTGTGTTGTCGAGACACTAGGACCATGTACAGATGGGAAGTGGTGAGGGGTGGGGCTGGGGAGGTAGGAGCTGAAGTCAGTGCTGAGTTTATATCCTGAGCTAAGAAATAAGAGCCTCAGCTGGGGAGACTTGGGGAGGTCCTGCTTGGTGGGGAGCTGTTGGGAGTTTTGTTTTGGCTGAGTTGACTGTGAGATTTATATTTTGTCTGTAACTCTTCCACGAGAGGAGAGGAGAGAAGGACTGCCTGGAATCCATCATATGAAGTCCCTGTGCCCCTCCCAGGCTGTGTCCTGGCACAGACATCCTATGGGTAGGCCTTGGAGTGGAGGTTCCTCTGTGCAAACTTGCTTGGGTGTTCTGGCCTGTCAGCACTGCTTCTCCCTGGGTTTGTCACCTTGAAAAGATTTATTCAATTAGTTGACCCTTAGGTTTTCAAAAGTTAAAGTTTATGTAATCTGTGGGCTTGTAAAGCAATATAAAATATTTCCAAAGAGGCAAGAAAGAGGTAAATTTCAGAAAAAAATAAGTTTCTAGTATTACATGGAATGTGTTAAAAATTCTTGTTTCCCTTTCTGCCTTCCCTGAGTGTGTGTAGTCATATTGTGAGATCTGTTCTTTTCTTTGGGATGGGGGGTTTTCAAATGGAATTCCAGGGCTTATACTTGAACAGCAAAAGTGTTAAGTATGATTACTTGTTCATAAAACAGTGTCTTGCCATGGAAATAGCAATTAATTAACATTATTTTCTGAAAGTAATAAATACATGTGGCTTTTCTTGTTGAACTAGAAAAATGCTTTACAACTTTCTTCCCTCCTTTCCATGTAAACTGTAGGTTGGTGTGAGTTTGCTGGATTCTTCAAACACTGGGTTGTGCCATTTACAAGATCACTGTGGTCCAAAGCAACGTGACTGAGAGCAGAGGCCTGGGGTCAGGGTCTCTAAGCTAAGCACCCCTTGAGTCTGCACAGGGAAGTACTTGAGGGCCCACAAGTTCTTCCTGGGTGTCGTCCCTGCTCATACCCACCGCAAAAGGAGCCTGTCTGCTGAGAGAAGCTACAGAGCCCTGGAAAGCTCTGAAGACACCTGCACAGGGGCTGGGGGTTGCTGTCCTCCCTGAGGTCGTCTCTGTGATCCCCTTGGGCCTGTGTCGACACGTAGGGCGATGTTTTGCACCCACAGTGCAGGTGCCCACAGAGTGTAATTTGTGCACATTGAGAAAGTCTGTGAAAGTCAGGAGTTCTGAGTCTGGATTAGGGTTTATCAATTTAGGGTTCATTTGAGTCACAACGTTAAACAGCATCCTGCCGACAGTCTCCTCACTTGTGAGAGTGGAAGCTGAGAGAGGGAGCCCTTCTCTTCCTCCACAGGCAGAGGAGGGTGTTTGAGCTCCCAGAGTCCATTCCTGTGGCTGCTCAGGTGTCCCCACCCTTCTGCACCAGGGACTAACCCACTCCAAGGCTTCTGTCTCTACCAGAGGAGTTTAGAATGTGTTTAAATTTCTGAATGTGGCTTTCCTTCTGTCCCTGGGAAGCAGGCTGCTTATCTGTGCTGATGCCAATATTTGTGTTTCTTTCCTTTGGATTCCTGTATCGCTTGAACAGTGCAGCCTTGTGCCTCTGGTTTCCCTTGGCTCTTGGTAATTTTATTTCCTGTATGAGAAATAACATTTTGAGTTTCGTGGGCTTAAAAATGTGAATTGATGGAGAGAGATAATGTCAGTAAGGCAAGAGAATTGTGGAAATAAATAGAATTTTTGTTCTTTTTAGGCTAGAGAATCTCAAGATGTGAAATGAATGTGTTGAAGTTTCCAGGTGCATTTATAATTTTTACATCAGTGTTTACATGTGCATGTCCTTGGAGATCACTGAGATTTAAAAAGCTAAAGCAATGGAATTTCTAATTTCAATTGATGTGAGGAAAACTAGTCAAACTAATTCTACTATGTTCAAGGACCTAAACCAAACCCCTATTGCATTATAATATGCCACTGATTCCAGAAAATACTGCCTGTGTGAGATACAGTGGAAAGACAAACTAGGATGCAGCTTGTCCTTTTAGTTAGCAAGAGATACGAAAATTTCATTTCATATGGTTACTCTTTTGTAACTGTTAGTGTGCTAAAGGAATCAAATCTTAGAATGATTTCTTATGTACAAAAGTTAAAATTAAAGAAAAACTAATAAATGGGAAAGCATGGTATATGTAAATTTCTCTGTTTATATTAGATAAATCTGTAACATAGAAAAGTCTAACCTCAGAACAGTTACTGCCAACATTTCTGGGTCCTCTCCAGCGCTGTTACTCCAGCCACCCCCAGTACACAGTTTTTTTTGTTTTTTTTTAAAGCTTTTTATTTAATTTTTCCCCCAAAGCTCCAGTAGATAGTTGTATGTCATAGTTGCACATCCTTCTAGTTGCTGTATGTGGGACGCGGCCTCAGCATGGCCGGAGAAGCGGTGCGTCGGTTGCCGCCCGGGATCTGAACCCAGGCCGCCAGTAGCAGAGCGGGCGCACTTAACAGCTAAGCCATGGGGCCGGCCCCCGTACACAGTTTTCATCATTCTTGAGCTTCCTGTTGGCATTTCTTTATATAAAAACAAGGCATTGAGAATGCATATTTTTGTACACATGTTGGTCCTTGTAATGAGCGGTCAGACTCTGAACTTTATGATGTGTGCTGACAGCTTACGCCTCTCCTCTCCTACTTCCCCTCGTGTCCACACCTGGACAAGCTGAGGAGAAAGTCCAGAGGCTCCCTTCTTGGGCATTGGCTTTAGATCGAACCACAGAAGCCCCTGTCTGTGTGCAGAACTCTTGCCCTAGTCTCATCCCTGGCAAAGATTTCTTGCTTTGACCAAACTTTAGTCAGGCTCCTGAACCTTCTCCTAGGCCTTTGTGTGCACTTCCTCGTAAAATCTAGTTTTAGCAAGAACCTTGCTAAGTCAGTTTAACCAGAACCCCCACCCGTATGTCTGATCACCCTCGAGATCGGCTCAGGTTCCTCCTCCTCCTCCACCATCCCTCAGGTGGTGTCTGATCACTTTGGCCTGTCTTTGGTAAGAATCCTGTTAGGTCAGGTTAGCCAGAGACCCCAACACTTGCTTTTTCTCTTAGTAATTTTTCATCCCCTGACCCCCACCATGCAGCCTGGCCTTGAATTCCCACTTGCCCATGCTGCTTTCAGAGTCGAGCCCAATCTCATTTCTCCTCTGCTTTGAATCCCATCACGGTGGTCTCTAAGTATCACAGTGGTTCTGAATAAAATATGCTTTACCATCTTTCACAAGTGTTATTGAATATTTTTTCTTTAAAACCTCCCACCACAATAAAAACCCAGGCCAGGCTCCTTTCCTTGCTTTCTCAAGCCATTTCAGAGCTGCTTGAGATTCTGGTCCTGCTCTCCTAGGAGACTTCTATTATGTGAGTCATAAGACTTTTCCTAACTTCTGTGTGTGTGTGGAGGGGGGCACACACCAGTATCAGTATCTACGTGGGAACCACAGCACTTGCCAGTGAGCAGTCATATTTTGAAAGGAATCTCTTTCTCTGAGCGGTAGGTCTCAAGAGTGGGCTCAAAATATTCAGTGAACCATATTGCAATCAGATGTGCTGTCATCCAGGCTTTGTTGTTCCATTTGAGTGTTGACTTTAACTTAAAGTCACCAGATGCTTTACCCCTAACAAGAGAGTGAGCCTGTACAAAGGCCCGGAGGTGGATTAAAGGGCAAGAGGAGAGAATAGGATCAGGTAGAGGAACCAGAGTTCAGAGTATGAGACAGCAGCTGGAGAAGGGGTCAGAACAGTCGGTAACAGCACAGCAGCCAGGTCAAGGCCCCGCACACCACGTCTGGGTGTCAGGTCCTTCTCTAAGTTGCAATCAATGGGGGACCCCCACTTCTGGTTGGATGTCTGGCGGACCAGAAGGTAGTGTTTTACCACATCTGTCTGTCCACAGCTACCAGACCCTGGCCAGAGAGTGTGAAGCGCTGATGCAGAAGTACTTGCACCTGCTGCAGATCATGGAGACGGAGAAGACAGTGGCCAATCAGCGACGGCAGCAGATCGAGGATGGGGAGATCAATATTGAGCAGCTGAAGGCAGAGGTCACTGCTGGTTAGGGGTGCAGAGGCTGGCCGGGGGACCCAAAACACAGGCCCAACACCCCACACCCTGGGCTCCTGAAGGATCAGAGGGGCACATGACTGGCAGGGGGACCAGCTTCCAGCCACAGTGAGGCCAGCCTCCAAACTTAAATTTAGTGATGCTGGCAGAGTGGGAAGTGCCTTAGTCAGATCTGAGTTCAGATCCTACCTCTGCCACTTGACAGTTGCAACCTGGAGTACGGCCTCCCATCCTCTGTGCCTCCATTTCTTCATCTATAAAACGTCCTTTTTATACTTGCCTGACAAGGTTGTGAGGATTGAGTGAGGTTATTTATAGGCGAGTTTTTATTTACTCTGCTGATGACCACATTGACTAAAGCATTCCCACATTATCAGCTGAAGAGTCCGGGGACACAGAGTTCCTAGTAGGTCGTCATAGTGTGTGCTCCTGGCTCAGTTCCAAGCAGTTGTTCCCTCTACATGTCATAAGAGTTCCTACAGGGGCTCACCGGACATCAGTCTGGAGGCCACACTGTTGTTAGGGTAAGCTTTCTAGAACTTTACTACTCAAAATGTGGTCCATGAAGCAAGAGCATGTTAGAAATGCAGAATCTCAGGCCCTGCCCAGACCTCCGGAATCAGAATCTGCACTTTCACAGCATCCCAGTTGATTGCCATTTACATTAAAGCTTGGGAGGCGCTGGCTCTCTGTCCCTTAGATGCCCATCACCAGCTGTCTACCCCAGCACCGAATGATCTGATTTTCTCTCCCCCCACATCTCACCAGTGCTCACCAGATGCTCCAAGACATTTGGTCACGTCACACGAGGACCGTGGACTCTGAGCTGAGGAAGGGAAAATGGAAACATAGATTCTAACCAGGGTCGGCTACATGATTTGCAGGGCCTGAGGCAAGCAAAAAATGCAAGGCCCTGGGTGGAGTCAGGGAAGTCAATCTCCCCTTCTCGCAGACTACCAACCCACCCGTGACAGACAGGCAATCCCCCAATTTCAACTTCCAACCTTCTCTAACCTCTGTGCCATTATACACTTGGTACCTACATGAGGGGTGGGCAAGATGCCCGTGCTGAGTCACCCTCCTAGTGCCCAGGAACTGTCTCCTCACCCTGCCCCGAGACACCATCGGGTGTGCACTGCACCCACCTATTCTGCACCTACCCCAAGGCCCCTGCAGAGGGTGGAGAGTGACTCACGGTGGGATGTGAGTCTTCCTGGCTGACTCAACATATTTGCTCCCAGACAGAGGGTAGAGGAGGTCATGGGTTCTGGGGTGTCAGCATGTGTGGAACAAGCAGCTGAGAAACCATCCCAGGGAGGCAGCAGGAGGCAGGAACACATGAGGCGGAGGCTCCACTCCCCTGGGGTGTGCTCCATTGTTCCATCAGATGTTACTCGTGCAACACAAATTCAAAAAGAAATGGTTAAGAACTTCAATGTTGCAACTTCAGAACTTGAAGCCCCAGGCATGGGGCCTTCTGAGCATAGGACCCCATCACACGCCCTTGAAGCCAGCTCTGCCTGGAATGTTCAAAGATCTGAAGTTGCCAATTCCACCGTATGGTGCCGCTGCCAAGCTCTGAACTAATGGTCACATCAGCTTGGAACTTGAGGTTGAACAAAAGTTTCAGATTCCACATACCTCCTCTTTCCTGCACCAGACACTGTCAGACAAGTTTCCTTAGTCAGTCCCCTTAACCATCCTCATAGGATCGAACAAGGAAGCAGGCTCAGAGAACTCAAAAGTCACCTGCCCAAGCTCACACAGTTGGGAAGTGGCAGAGTCAGGACTAGAAGCCAGGTCTGTGTGTCTACTTGCCAGTCTTCCCACTCTACTCATAGCCTCTTCTCACGTGGCTCCTGGGATGGGGGCTTGTCCCATGTCTAAACCATCTGGTTCATTCTAAGATCTATCCAAGCCCTACATATATCCCTGAAACCAAGCTGAGTCCTTGTTAGGGGCCAGGAAATAGGTCTAGGGAACGGGACCAGGTTAGTGGCTTCATGATCAAGGGTGTCATTCACTCACTCGTTCACTAATTGCCTAAGATCAGCTGACCACAGCCTCATCCTCTTCCCCAGGCTCCTCTACCCCAGTCACTCAGGGCTCCAGCCAGTGATTCATGGTTATGAGCTGTGCACATCTTGACCTTCGCACATGCTGGGGCTTCTGTTTGGAGTGCCTCTGTCACTCCCATGCTTCCCTGCCTGGTGGAATCCTACCAAGCTCAAATGTCTTCTCCTGGGGACTCTCATCCCAGAATGTGCTCCGTGCCCCCTGCTCCCATGGCTTTCCCACCCTCAGCATGTCACGTCAGAGCCAGCTCCTCAGGTCTCTGACCCCACGCAGTCTGGTGGGACCTCCATGAAGGCAGGCGTGTCGTTTACCACTCTGCCTCTTCTGCTTCTCACATAGTAGGTACTCTGTAAGGGCTTGATGAATGAATGGACATCAGGATCTGTGGTAGGCAGTAAAGAGATGGAAGTTTCTACCCTTAAGGTCTGATTGTGGTAGAGTGTGATTGGCACCATAATAGAGCTTGTGGTGTGAACCCAGGTAAAAAGTGAGTCATTTTATGACCAAAGTGGGTATGAGTTCATGTCGCATATGGCCTTGAATGGTTTTGGGGGTTGATAGTCCAGAGAAGGGGTGGGTGCAAATGACAAGGCCCTCTCTGGTGCTGGGGAGCACAAAACTGGTCAGTTTTGAGTGAAAGTGTATGTGTGTGTGTGTGTGTGTGTGTGTGTGTTTGTCAGTATGGCAGCAGAGGCCTTTTTGGTGGGAATTTGGAACAATATTTCCAACTGAGTGCATTACTCTCCAGGGCAAATGATTTTTTTTAAAGAAGACTTTGAAAGATCAGCTTGGTAAAGCTTTCTGGCTGTAGTCTCTCTCTCTCTTTCTCTCTCTATCTCACTCTCCCTCACTCTCACACACACGCAGACACATACACATCTTGCAAGGCAGATGGCACCTGTGTGCTCTGGAGGGGCTGCAGGGAGGTGAAACAGAGACCATTTCCCAGGAAGTAGACCATCAGGTAGGCAGAATGTGCTGAGGAGCCAAGTAAGTGATGGGTGACGCCCATGACAAAGACAGAGTGTCTTAGAACTTCAGAGCTGGGAGGGATCTGAGAACTCTGAGGTCCACAGAAGAGGAAGGGACTTATCCAAGGTCACTCCAAGGTCACTGCCAGCGCTGGAATTCAGGCTTAACCTTGGGTCTCCTGGCTGTAGATCCTTGGCCTGTGCCTGCGCCACAACTTATTCCTTCCTTGCTGGGGAGACGGGCCAGTTAAAAGGTGCATGTTCAGGAACCACTGTGTCACCTGGCTGGCCTCAAGCTCTCATGGTCCACCTGATAGCCAGAAAAATTCCTCAGGCCCCATCCCACATATTCCTGAGGATTTTCAGGGTCTTCCATTTTCCTGGCCAAGTCTGGCTTCCAATTCTGCTCTCCTGACTTCTTGTATCACTTCCCACAGTGGCTGTCTTTAGTCAGTCTTGACTGCTGCTTACCCCCATGTGGTCACTCCATGTGTCCATCAGGTGGAGCTAGATTCTTCTGCAATTACAAATGTCCCCCAAGTCTCAGTGGCTTAAAACAGCAAAGATTGCTTTCTGTCTCACACTGTGTGTCCATTGTGGGTTCTGTTCCACAACATTCTCACCCAGAGTGAGTGACACAGGCTGACGGGGCGCCCACGATCAGGAAATTCACCAGTTCCATGGCAGGGGAAGCAATGTGGCAAATGGTGCCTGACAGCTCTGCTCACATTTCATTGGACAAAGCGAGTCACATGACCACACCTGACATCAGGGACCTGGGCAGTACAGTCCTGCCCTGTCCCAGGAGGAGAACCAGTGTATCCATGAAAGCCCTAATGACACCCGACTAGCCCCTCCTTCAGTCCCCAAGCCCCACACCGGCCAAGTATGGACCAGACTTTCTGAAAGGCTTAGATACAGTAAAGGGGGTTTCCAGTACTGAAACAGAAAACAGCTTCAAGATGAATAGAAGACATTTTTGCCCTCCTGTCACTCAACATTTCCTGCTACAGGGATTTCTTGTTGATTTCCTCTCCTCACACTGGCTTCTCCCCACATGCTCGCAACTGCCATTTTGTTGGTGCTGGGAGTGTTCATAATCCCTTTATCTGCCAAGACCCTCGCCATGCGTCCAGTGATGTGCTGGAGCTGGCCCATAGCAATTTGCAAGTCGGTTGTGAAATTTTCAAGAATCTTGCAAGCTTGCTATTTACCCTTTGGTAGCTTAAAATGGGCCAATGTAGGAATGTTTACACCATGGAAATCGGCCAGTGCTACCAGTCAGAGTTTTTCTTTCAGAGAGCTCGTTGTTAATCCTTTACCAATATACCCTTGTCTACACTTTTTTCAGGACCAGCTGAATACTTTGCTGGGCCCAGGACAAAATGGAAATGCAAGGCTCTTAAGAATTTCAAGGCAGCAATAACGGAGCTTTAAACCAGGCATTAGGCCCTTCTAAGCGGGCTGTTCACAGATTACACATCGAGGACACTGACCCTGTCTCTACTCACTCTATACTCTCCACCCCCGGAACTCTCACCCGCAGCCATCTCTCCATAGAGGTAACAGGAGATCACACACAAACAAGAGTCTGCACAAAGTTTATTGAACAAAACTATCCATCTCTGTCTCAGTCTCTTCTCTCCCATCTAAACAAGCCTCTTGAGCCTCATCTTTTGTAACCAAAAAGCTCCAAGGACCATCTAAAACAAAGGGAGCATCCTCCTCTGGGAAGAATCCTCCCCTCCTCTACAATCCTCAGTTTGACACCATTTCATTGTTTTAATAGCTATTTTTCTCCCATTTATGATTGGAAGTAAGTTGGGACGGCTCAGGCAGCCGTAAAGGGCAGGGTAGGAGTTTAGAGATGGTCGTGGTATTTTACTGGCTTGGGAGCACTCAGAATCCTGGAAGGCTGACTCTGCAAGAACCTGCAGAGATCTTTAGTTCAGGGTTTAAGGTAAAACTCTAGCCATGGAGTCAGGTTTGCAAACCAACTTTGACATGGAAAGGGCCGCCTTGACCCCTCCCCAGGCAGCCCCTTTGCAGGGCCCACTCTGTGCCTTGAGTCCTGTTTCCCATGTTACTCCTGCCATCCACACCCCTGCTGCCCTGCACTCAACACCCTGCCGTGCTCTGCATCTTTGTTCACACCATCCCCTCTGCTCCATTTCCTTCCTTTCTATGACACACTAGTTGGGCTCCTTTATTTTACTTTATGAGGAAGATCAGCCCTGAACTAACATCCATGCCAATCCTCCTCTTTTTGCTGAGGAAGACTGGCCCTGGCTAATATCTGTGCCCATTTTCCTCCACTTTTATATGGGATGCCACCACAACATAGCCTGACAAGCGGTGCATTGGTGCAGGACCGGGATCCAAACCCAGGCCGCCAGCAGTGGAGAGCATGCACTTAACCGCTACACCACGGGCCCAGCCCAATTGGGCTCCTTTTGTCTTGCAAAACCTCTGGGTAGCGTTTGTGGCTTCCATGGTGAGACCTTCCCACTGCAGTAGGGGCACACCTCTGTTCTGGCCTCACCTTTTTGGAGTATAAGTTACCTCTGTGGGTATCTGACCCTCTTCTTAGGCTGGAAGCTCCTCCATGGGAGGGATCTGACATCCACCTCCGGCTGTGTCTCACTCGTGCCCAGCATGCTGCCCACCACAGAGACTCCATCAGGACATGCTGACAGGATTGGCACAAAGGGAGACAGAGATGGGCATCTCTTAGGCTTGGAAGAGGCCAGAGAGAATCAATAATAAAGGAGAGAGAACCGAGTTTCTGTGGCAGCTGTTTGAAAAGCAAGAAGTACAGAGATCTTGAGCAAAACCTTGACTGCTAACAAACAAGGAAAAACCCTGGACTAATTCCTTCATCAATGACTGCACTGACTAAATGCATTCTGGATTAAAGACACTGTCTCCAGAGAGGGGACTGAGGTGTGGCAGGAGCCAATGAGCAGTGCTGCTAAGGGGTGTGGCAAAAAAGAGTTTGCCTCTGATGGGCCAAGAAGGCCAGACTGTGGGGTGGCAAGTGGGCAGGGCTCAGCTGAGACGCCAGACATTGAGTCAGGTTGGGCAGCCAGAGCTGGACTCTAACTGGCGAATTGGGATAACAAGCCAAAGTCCCAACTCTCCATGGCCATAGTTGACAAGGGTCAACTGTGCAGGCCTTGGACGTCAGACAAGCCAACGCGGATCCAAAGCAAATGCATTCCCAGAAGGGACCTGCAGAATAAGAGCAAGGCAGCCTCTGCGATCTCAGTGGGGATGGGGCTCCTGCTGCCATCCTGACACTGGCTGGTAGCAGGGGTGGGCTGTTTCCCAAGGCTTCTGCAGGGTCCCAGGCTCACAGCTCTCCAGGGCTTTGCCCACCCAGCCCGATGTTTAAATCAGTCTCCCAAACTGCCGGTGTTGCCTGTGCTGGGAGCAGAGTGCCTGACCTGACTGCATCTGGGTTTTTGCTCTGGTCCTTGGGGAGTAGATGTCCTGTAGATGTCTCTGAGAAGAGCACCATCAGTTTTACATACAGACTACTGTTACACACACACACACTTCACCATCCTAAAGAGAAAGGGATACCAGGTGCAAATCCTAAAACTGGCCAAGCGAACAGACTGGCATGGAGGGGATGACATCAGGGCAGTGAGGGTGTTGACTGGGCATCCACGTTTCTCTGAGCTCTCCACGAGCCTGTGTGTGTGAGTCCCTTAGCTCTTTAGAGTTCAGATCCAAGAACAGCCACTATTTCATGTGCCAAGATTCTCAGAGAATTGAAAAGATAGAAAAGCCTTCATCGGCACTGAGTATTTCTCCATTGGATATTTTCACGCACTCTTCAACCACAGGCCAGGGTAGTTTTAGCAACCTGGAAGGGGAGAGCAGGTAACTGTCCCATTTTGCTTTCAAAGTGCTCCTTTTGCTCAAGTGTCAGAGCCCATTCTTCCTGCAATTCAGCAAGTGGCCTTGAGGGAACAAAGCCACGTGCCCTGAAAAGGGAGCAGAGCTGGGTCTGTGGTATGTTTGTGATTTCCTGAGCTACTATCTTTGGACGTGTGCTACACAGCTCAGATATGTCTCTGCACCCACTGAGCACCTTCCACCCCCTGCTCTTGTTGTACCGAGCGAGTGAGATACCAAGGCAAGGGTTTGCCTTCAGGGCACAAACTGTTGGGAGAGGGGACAGCACACTGTGACAGCTCCCTGAGGAGGACAACACCAGGGGTCTCCAACAGCCAAAGTGCTTTGTCATCACAGAGGGAGGGAGCAGAAATCACACGTGGAGAATGGGACCAGGGAGGGGCATCTGATGTGGCAGAGAAAGACAGAGACCACTTCAGCGAGCAGGGACAGGCTCCTAAGTTGGGGCTGCCCTGACTCCTGGGAGGATCACTCTTCCTCTCCAGGCTCAGTTTTCCTGTCCACAAATGGAGTGAAAGACAGAGTCCCTTTGGCTTCCCCTCTGTCGTTCAGCTCAAACCCCAGTCACATTGGGGTGGGAGGTCCCCAGGTCTCCAGGGTGGTAGGAGTCGGGGTTGATGAACAGAGGCAGAGGAGGAACAGTTGGGAGGAGAGGGAAGTAGCAGGAAGTAGCAGAAGTCTCTCTGGCTTCCTTACACCTCATCCTGGGAGAGGAGACTCAGGCTGTGTTCTGGAGCTGGCTTGCTGGGGAGCATGGGCGTGGAAGAGGGTGCTGGGAGGGGAGCCATGGAAAATGTGGCTGCCAAGGGTGCTCAGAGGCCCATTGCCCAGCCTGTTGCTAAGCTGACAGTGAGAAGGCATGTTCCCCAGGGCACTTTAGGTTTTGACAGAGCAGGTGTTTGGGAGAATCTGGGTGTTTTTGCTTTTCTAAGTTGTCCCCCAAAAGGGGGTGGTGGAGAGGTAGCATTTACTGAGCTCCTCCTCTGCACCAGACCCTCAAATTGTCCCATTACTTGCAGAAGTGACTTCATTTCACTTCATATTTTATAGGAAAGACCTGAGGTTCAGAATATGTTAGGCATCTTGCTGGAGGTCACACAGCTGAGAAGCAATATAAGGCAGATTTGATCCTGCTCTGTGTGTCTCACATTTGAGCTCTTTTCACATCATCAGTGGCATTTCCTCTGAATTCTCCAAAGCCCTGAGTTCCTCT
Organism: Diceros bicornis minor; assembly: GCF_020826845.1. Taxonomy (NCBI): domain Eukaryota; kingdom Metazoa; phylum Chordata; class Mammalia; order Perissodactyla; family Rhinocerotidae; genus Diceros; species Diceros bicornis. Next base: position 692,093 of record NW_026690880.1, on the reverse strand, counting down.
AAGGTCCCTCAGAGTCACCCCAGCAGGTGGGCACTGAGGGTTCCAGGAAGGCTGGCAGCGAGAGCAGCTCCCGTCCTCTGCCAGCTTCTGCCGCGTGTGACCCATGTTTAGAAAAGCCTGTGTTTGGTTTAGTGCTCTGCTGTCACCATCATGAAAGTTTGTCATTTTTTAACAAGGGGTCCTGCGTATTTGCTCTGCACTGGGCCCTACAAGTTACATAGTCCATCCTGCTGATGGGGTTTCACATATGGTTTCACTTGAGAAAGGTTTTTGCTGCTAGAGTCTCACGGGTGGTGGCAGCCCCTGCACTCTTCCTGGACCCCTCAGCTCTGCTGGACTTGGGCGGGGCCTTGGAGGGGCAGGAATTCCATGGCCGGAGCTTACCCTGTGGATCCTCTGTCAGTGAGGCCAATGTGGGTTTGCACCAGATCTTTACCAAGACCCAAAGGCCTGCATCTCCAGCTGGCCCACTGGGGCCTGGGATGAGCAGGCAGCCCTGGCAGAGGTCCCCAGCCCCTTCTGCCCCCGCCTACACCTGAGAAGTCCCTCTCCAGGGCCCACCCCTCCAGGCTGGTGGCACTTCCATCCTCCCCGAGTGTAACAGTGGCCCCTTAAAAACCTGCAGAATCCCTCAGACAGAGCAGAAAAGGAAAGACAAGTTGGCCAAAGCTGTTTCTCTAGGATGAAGCGATACATTTTTAGTTTCTTATCTACTTTATCCTTTTAAAAATAATGTATACGAACCCATTTGAGAAAATTTGACAATCTAGAGAAGCAGAAAATATTGAAAGCTATATCAACCATACTTCTACTTCCCAAAGATAACCACTGTAAACACTGTTTCTTCAATTTTTTTTCTATGCACCGATCTTGAGTTTTTTCCCAGTTTTATTTACACAATGTCACACATATGAATATTGAATTTGAATCTTTTTTTTGAAATTCATTTTTTTTTTTTTTGTGAGGAAGATCAGCCCTGAGCTAACATTCATGCTAATCCTCCTCTTTTTGCTGAGGAAGACCGGCTCTGAGCTAACATCTATTGCCAATCCTCCTCCTTTATTGTTTTCCCCCCAAAGCCCCAGTAGATAGTTGTATGTCATAGTTGCACATCCTTCTAGTTGCTGTATGTGGGACGCAGCCTCAGCATGGCTGGAGAAGTGGTGCGTCGGTGTGCACCCAGGATTCGAACACGGGCCCCCAGTAGCGGAGCGTGCGTACTTAACCACTAAGCCACTGGGCTGGCCCCTGAATTTGAACCTTGATGTGTTTTTTTTACTTAACGTTATATCACAAGTGTTTTCTCATGCTGAAAGTATGCTTTTTGATGGCTGTATGATGCTCCAGTACCTGTGAGCATGCCATCATCCATGCAGCCATCTCCCATAATTGCCTCTTAACATTGTTGCAATTTTTTGTTTCTAGAAACACTCATCTCTGCATCTGAAGTGTTCATATGAGAGAGCATCTCCTTGGCACAGGTTTGCAAATGTAGAATGACTGAAACAAATGTAGAAGCAATGTCATGTCTCCCACTCCTTCCACCCTGAGTCACTGCTATCCAAGCTGGCTGCACCACCCTGATGGCCCCAAGGGCTGCACAGCAGGACTCCTGCATCACGCCTTTCCCACACTGAGTGTGACCCTTTTGTTGTTCACTTTCCTAAGTCAGAGAGTCCAGATTTTCCTCAAGATCATAATGAGAATAGGCCCTAGAAAGATGAAGTCTTCACTTCCTGTAGAGGCGTGGTTGAAGGTGTTGTTCCGTGGGTAATGGAATGCTCTGTGTAAGAGTAAGAGCTCCCACTTAGTTTATTGCAGAGGCGGCATGTTTTTCTTTTTTAATGGAGTTTATAAGCAGAGGTTTCAGTGGGTCCATCCCTGCCAATCAAGTACTGAAGGGCAAGTTTGGGGAGATTGGCTGGGCTTTTGGGGCCTGGAAGCCAGGGTATTGTGTATCCAGGAGGTTGAGACAGAGCAGACCAGCAGCAGACCCACCTTGCTGAACATGGGGAGGTGTGGAAGGACAGGGACACATGGATAAAGGGACAGACAGCTGAAGGGATGTGACTTGGGAGGGCATATCATGTGCGGGGAAGCCCTGGAATGGGGGAGTCAGGAGACCTGGTTGCAGGCCAGCTACTGACTTACCATATGACCTCGAATGGGTCACTTCTGTCAGTGGTGGGGCACTCTGGGAAGGAGGCCTCTTGGGGGAGCCAGGGCCAAGGGGGATGTGGAGCTGCAACTCAGTTACCACAGAGGCCGCAGCCGACCCCTCAAAGCTCCGCAGCTGGGTGGCACGTCAGACCCTTCAGGCAGTGGGGCACACCACAGCACCCATGACAGTCCTCGTGGACCTTCAAATACACAGGTGTCAGATTAGACGGGGCCCCATCTCTATAAAGATCTGTGACTCTGATGTGGTCCCGATACCTGTGGTCACCTATCTGGCCATGGATAGGGCAGTGGTGCCAAAGTCATCCCCAAAAACAAGGGTGTCTCTGGGTGGGAGGTCTGAGCCTGGCCCTGATCTCTGTGGGTGGGGCTGGGTGACCGAGGGCTTGTGGGGCATCTCCCCGAGCAGACCTGTTGGACACCCTGCTGCCCATGGTCAATTTCTATCAGGAGTTGGTCTCCAGCCACCAGTACAGCCTGCAGATCCTGGCCCACTGCCAGCAAAACAGTGACTTTGACAAGCTGCGGAAGCACTATGAGGCCAAACTGAGTGCAAGGAGAGGGTGATGGAGACCTTCCTCACTGACCACATGTTCCAGCTGGCACCTAGCCCTGTCCTTGAGGGCACATGCCTGGGGAGCCCACTCAGGGGGCCATGGCAGTGAGGGCCCAAGCTGGGAGGAAGCCACACCTGGGGGCACCAGCGGGCCATGGCCGGAAGGGCCCAGGCCCTAACAGGCCCCAGCTCTGGGCTGCCTGGAGAATGGGGTTAGAGCCAGCCCCTAACCCAGCGGACCGAAGGCATGTCCAGCTCCGCAAAGCAGGCAGTGTGGGAAGGTGAGGGGTAGCTCCGGGTCCTGAGCCCACCTCCAGGCCCTTCTTCCTGCCGGCTTAGAGCCTCAAGATCTGGGTTCTTGCCCTAGACAAGACCCTGGAAGAGGCTCCACGTTAGAGTCTGAGATCAGAAGTGCTGTGGGTGTCTGTCCTCAGCACCGCTCATGGGAGTGCTGGGAGCTGAGAGAACCATTCTCTATCTGCTTTGTCTCTCTCTCTCCCTCACTACATTGCTGGTCTCACTCTGACTTGCTTCATCACTGTCTCTCTCCTTCCCCATCCTTGCCTCTGTCCCTCTCCTACTGCCTCTCCCTGCTGCAGATTCCCAGGCACATTCTGACACTGCATGAGCTCCTTGCCCACTTTTCACGAGCACATCGAGCCAACAGCCTGGACAATGCCAGGGCTAAACTGGAGGAGATGTCTGGCTGAGCCCGCCTCCCAGTGGCCCAGCCAGTGGAAAGGCCAAGGCTGATGATGTTCCCCAGCGTGGGTTTGCTGAGTCCCAGATGGTAAAAGCTCATGTTCAGGTTAGGATCCCAAGTGGTGAGGGTTGGGGTACCCCCAGCTTGCCGCACCTGCAAGCAGGGCCCCCGGAACAATCTTAGGAGTTCACAGCTGAAGACAAGGGGGCACTTGGTGGGATGGTGTGGGTGGTGTACTGTCCGTGGCACAGATAGGGTTGGGGAAGGGCCCTGGGCACTCACGTGGGGCCACCTGCCAGGATGGGGATCTGCCCAGGGACTCGCAGGCACTCTGCCAACTTCCTCTGTTCTCCAGTGTCAGTGTGACACAACCTGTGGTATAGGAGCCCCAGAGGGGGTCCTGGGTGACAGGCCTTCATGTGCCCAAGGCTGCAGTTAACAGCAGGCAGTATCATGGGTGGAGAAGCCCATGACATTTCCAGCTTCAGTGGCCCCAGCCCTCTGGTCAAGGCCCCTCCGCTGCCCCTCTTTCAGCCACCAAAGTTCAGGGGCAACCTTCTTCTGCCGGAACAGAAGCAGAGGGACCAGAGAGGAGACACCTACAACAGCCCAGGCAGCAGTTGACGGTGGCCTGTACCAGGTGGTGGCAATGGAGGTGAGGAGGAGATTCAGATTCTGGGTGTGCTTTGAAGATGGAACCATCAGGAGTTTCTGATGCATTAGATGTGGGGAGAGAGAAGACGGGAGTCAAGGGCGATTCCGGGGTTTTTGGCTGAGCAAGCAGGTTGGAGTGGCTGCTAACCGGGATGGAGAAAGGTGCGGGAGGGGCAGGTGTGGAGGGGGAGTCTTTCTTGCTTCACTGGAGCTTTACTGGGAGCATGTTGAGCTTCAGATGGACAACAGTGCTGGAGAGGACAAGAAGGGAGGAGGGCGTTTGAGTCTGGAGTTTAAGGGAGCGAGCCATTCGGGAGCCATCAGCTCGGAGATGGTATTTAAAGTCACAAGACAGGTGAGATCACCAGGGGAGTGAGTTTAGGCAGGAACGAGATGCGCACCAAGAGCTGAGCCCTGGGGTCTCCACCTTATGGAGGGAAAGAGACGATGAGCAGCCTCGTACTCAGTGATGGGCTGCCAGAAGCTGCAAAGGAAGGTCGGTCTGCAGCATGTGAGGTCCAATCCCCAGCCCTGCCAACCACTCAGTGACCTAAATGTCTTCCCGAGTCCAGCAAAAGGCAGCCAGTAGGGCCACGGCTCCCAGCTGGGCAGAGAGACGACCAGGCTGGACCAGGGCAGTTCACAGGCCCAAGACTGGAGGTTCATTCAGGGAGCAGATGTAATCAGAGCGTGATTCCAGACTAACAAAAACCATTGTGGGGTGGGGACCCCAGTTCTCTTGTACCCCAAGGAGCCAAATCCTGCACACTTCCCCAAGGAGAAGACTTGGGGAAGGCTTCTCGTCACTGCAGGCTCCTCGTCACTGCAGAATGCCCTGTCCCATTGCCGGCAGGGCTGAGGAAGGCACATGGGTGCCAAGGCATTTGTCCCAAGACCCTGATCCCCTTTCCCGAAGCCTACTCGTCCGTTGTCCCACCTGATCACCTGCACCTGGCCTGAACCCAGCCCTAGTGGCACAGAAGAGGGTTTTCCTGTCGCCCTGACAGCAGCCCTTTCATCCTCTTTTCTCCTTCCATTGGGGGACTGAGGAAGGCTCCCAGCCCAGCAGGAAGCCATCAAATAACCTATCCTCCCTGGCTGTGCTCAGAAACACTCCTCCCCTGGGGCTGACTCTCTCCTACCTCTGGCCTTTGTCCCGCTTTTTCTCCTGAACCTCATCTCTTGGGCTTACTGTAACCCAGGTCGTCGCTTCCAGTTGCCCTGGGAGCCTGTGGCCCTGGGAACTCCTCCTCAGCTGCGTTGACAGTGTGGCTCTCAGCGCAAACTCTAGCCAGGACTGACAGTAGTCCTGAGCAGCTGCAGTTGGCACTTGTTTAAGAGTGAAACTAGTGTTGCTACTCTGGAATCGCCCCCTTGTCTTTAACAAATACAGCCCTCCTCAGCAAAATCCCCACCCGCTTCAAAAGAAATGGTTCTGCTTACCTTTGCTAACCTCCAAAAATGAGTCCATATCCAGTGAACTAGCATATCCTTGAAAGATGCCTCCCTAGAACAGGGTTAGGGCCTGGGTTGCTGAGAAGAGCATTGCTGGGAGGGAGGGACTGAGGCTCTTAAGGAAAAGACCCCATCTCCATGCCCCAGTCTGATAACCAGAAAACAACGGATAATATTTTTATAATAACATCTTTGCAACCAGTGAAAATAGCAACAGTCATCATGGCCCTTTACTCAAGCACCTGTCGTGTGCTGGGCCTGAGGTCAGCACGTGAAGTGCGTTCTCTTCCATCATCACTCTGACCTTCTACAGGTGAGCAAACTGAGGGTCAGAGGGGCCCAGTAATTTGCTCATCACTCTGAGTTCGTTAATCACAGATCCAACTCCACCAGTGTCATCTCTCATTGCTGGGCGGGTTAAATGGGACAGTGTCTACGAGAAAACTTCGAAAGTCACGAATATTAACCAGCCCTCTTGGTGATCAGGTCGTTGTTGTAGAGTTTGAGGCATAAGCAGACAAATAAGAGGTTTTGTTCTTTTCTTGGAGCAGGTGGGGTACTTTTTCCAGACACTCTTCCCTCCAAAATTACTAACTTCCTAAGATTCCTGAAAACCCACCAAGGCTCTTAGCAAAGTTGGCAACTCACACCCCCCTTTTTCCACTAATGCTATTTTTCAAAAGCAGTCAAATGGCTCCACCTCCTGGAGAGGAGGGGTTTGCGGCAGTCAGAACAGGACAAATAGGACAGTTGTTCATACTCTCAGATGAAGGGGCAAGGTGTGTCCTGTTCTCCCCTAGATGTGTTGGAGCCTACTGATGTCAGTCTTTCCATGAGCCAGTGGGATTGCCAGATGCTCCAAAACTAAGCCATTCCAGGGCCCAAACATTAAGGAAGAACTGTATAAAGTGCATTGGGGGAAGGGTGGAGATAGCAAGTGCAAAGGCCCTGAGGCAGGATGGGTGGGTGGAGTTCTGTGGATGGAGATAAGGCCAGTAGTGGGGCAGAGTAATGAAGAAAGGTTGTTTCCTGTACTCCCGTCCTCCTCCCAATTTGCCATCTCTGTTCCACGTGGTTCAGACTTTTAGATCAGACTTGCTTTCTACCTATTAATTTCCATTTCCTTTTCTCTGAAATAAGAACACCTGTCTCCTTGGGCTGTCAGAAGGATGATATGAGATCATGTCCATAGAGTGCCCAGCACAGCAGGTATTCAATATGCATGCTCTCTCCCCCTTCGTGACCACAGGCTCCACCTGAGCATCCTGGGTGCCAGGCCTTCTTCCTAGGTCTCACCAGAGGCCCGGCATTCCCTTCTCTCTGAGAAGTGGGGGCAGCCTGTCTCTGGCTTATTTTCTGTCCCCACAGGATAATGCACAATGAAGTAAACGAGACACAGAGCATCCAGGAAAACATAGCCATGGAGTGCATGATCCTCAAAGGCTGTGAGACCTTCCTGGACACCAACCAGACTTTTGTGAGATGGGGCATGGCACCCTGTCTCCCCCCAATCTCAAGGTAGGCCCCAGGAGTGGTGGCACTTGTGGACACCACCAGTTGGTTTGGCTGTCATGTGCCGAAACCTGCAAGCATGATTGCGGAGTATTCCGGGGCTGTTGGAGGAATGTGACAGCTGTATGTAGATGTCGGTATCTGCACACATGGATGCAGATATTACAGGTTTTCACAGTTCCTTTCTCTCCAGATGTACACATGATTCTTCCCAGATGCCCTTGATGTGTCTGTGGATGTCATAGTAAACACTGACATGTCCTTTTGGGGAGAGAGGAGTGGAGGATGAAGACAGATACTGATTGGCCCCATGAATCACAAGCATGTTCAGCATCCAAGGGGAAGTCCTGTGGGTCAGTCCCTCTCTCCCTTGCTCATCATCCTTGGCCCCTTGTGGGAGGCCGTGATCACAGCAGTTCTCATGGGTAGGAGATTTCCTTCACCCTCAGCCTCCACTCACCTTGGGAGCTGTGTTTGAGAGGCACAGCCCTGTGAGGGGGCAGCTAGAGGCTGTGACTGAGGGGACTGACTTCCAACTCGGAGACGTTAGACCTGCCAGGCGTCTGAAGGTCACCTCTTCAGATTCCACTTCCTGTGGGAAACTCAGCTTCTGCTTACATGCCCCCGAGGTTACCTCCAACTCATACGGGCCTCCTGAGATCCTTCTATCCAGCCCTGGGACTGTCTGAGCAAATGAAAAGCTCGCCAGCACCTCCTGCGGCCTGTGCAGCTGTCTTTGGCCCCTGCTGTTCTTAGCAAGTGTATAGTTGACTTGGGGATCTGTCCTGAGCCCCTCTGTGTAGCCCCTTGTGCACTTTCCCTAGGCTGACCCTCTGACCTGCTGAGCCCAGAGCCAGCCTCCCTGTGTCCTGGCTCTCCCTGAGCTGCTTTGGGCCCAAGCTGGAAGTGGGCCAAGGAATGACCTCTCCTGTGGTGGGCAGTGTCACCACGGTCCAGTAATCTGCTCTATTGCCCTGAGCCTAAGCGTTTCCTCCACTCCTGAGGGGCTAGGCTGGACGTGGAGACCAGACAAGGGGGCCCAGCAAGGTTCCCAGCAGTGATAGATGTGGGCAGAAGGCAGAATGGTGGCCCAGAGCATGCCTGGGAAGATGGAGCAACAGGGAGGGCTTCCCGAGGAGGCATCACTGGAGTTTAGTCTTGAAGGATAAGTAGTAGTGCACAGGGTGGATGGGGTGAAGGAAAGGCCTTCCAGGCCAAGGAACAGCACTCAGGAGCCACAAGTAACTTGCCCTGAAACAAGATTGGGAGCAGAGAGGGGAGGGGATGGGAAGGAAGGAGAAGTGCTGGAGCAGCCTGCTGGTGGGCCTTGAAGGCCTGAGTCCCGAAGACAGTGAGATGCTGCTGAAGTAAGTGGGGAGAGGAGGCCTGGAGCACGTCTTAGGGGAGCAGTGACGGCAAATGGGTTCATCACAGTCCCCTGCTCTGGAGTGCCTTCCGTGTGCACCTTGTTGAGGACTGGAGGCTCTCTGGGCTATGCAGCCAAGCATGTCGTGCCTGATGAGTGATGTCTGCTGCAGCTGTGTGTGGCAGCAGGTGCCTTGTGTCTCTTTCTCATCCCTCTGGGCCAGAGCCAGCTCCACACTTGTCCAGCATCCTGCTTCCTCCAGACCCAGCCCTAAAGAGGTACAGCCTTTTAGATACAGGCTACAAACTTCCTTAGAGAGGGAGTACAAACAATACCCTAGTTGGCCTAAATTCAGCCACCAATTAAGAAAGCTTTCAGGTTCGACAATATACTTATATTAATTTCAATCACAGAAACAAACTCCTAATCTAATACTGCATTAATCTATTAATTCATAGAAGTAGTACTGTTACTATGAGGAATAAGAATTATTTCTCCTTGCATAATTTTATATCAGAACAGATAATCACCGAAAGTTAACAATAAAATAAATTCAACCCAATAATTATTTATTACATTAATTGTTAACCCAACACAGGTAGGTATTGAAGGGAAGCTTTAAAAAAGAAAAAAAACTCCACAAACACAGCCCCCATCTGTTTACCAAAAGTATCTCCTTTGGCGTTTCTGGTGTTACAGGCACTGCTTGCCCAGTGACATGGTGTAAAGGCCGCGGTGACCGGACCTTGCAAAGGCAACATTATCATTTGTTGTCTAAATGAGCACTTGTATGAATGGCCTCTCGAGGGTTTTACTCTCTCTTACTTTTAATCAGTGAAATTGACCTTTCTCTGAAGAGGCAGCAATGACAAAATAAGACAAGAAGACCCTATGGAGCTTCAATTAATTAAGAAAAAAACAAAGGTAAGCCAAATCAAGGGATAACAAAACTTGAATGGACTAACAATTTTGGTTGGGGTGACATCAGAGAAGAAAATAACCTGAGTCGTTAAAATCTAGACCAGCTAGTCAAAATATTTTATCACTTATTGATCCAAAATATTGATCAACTGAAAAAGTTACCCTCAGGAGACCAGCACAATCCTATTCTAGAGTCCATATCCACAATAGGGTGTATAACTGATGTTGGATCCGGAAATCCCAGTGGTGTAGCCGCCATTAATGCCTCATTTGTTCAACGATTCAAGCCCTACGTCATCCGAGTTAGGACCAGAGTAATCCAGTCGGTTTTTATCTATTCCGTGCTTCTCCCAGTATGAAAGAGCAAGAGAAACAAGGTATATTTTACAAAAGCACATTCAAACTAATGGATGATATAATCTTAATCTAACAAATATAAGTATATAGCCCTGCCTATGAACAAGGTTTGTTAGGGTGGCTGATTAATTGCATAAAACATAAACCTTTATAACCAGAGGTTCAATTTTTCTCCCTAACAACATGTTCATAATCAATCTTCTTTTATTAATTGTCCCCAATCTACTTTCCATAGCATTCCTTACACTAACTGAATGAAAAGTATTAGGTTATATATGACTCCGTAAAGGACCACACAACATTGGCCCCATGATATGAGGAGACACCAGTATTTACATCAGTGTCACAAGGCCATCAGCTGGAGTTCACATTGGAAAACGTACCCAGAAAGACACCCTACAGAGGAACCACTAGCACACAGCTGAACAAGTAATGTGGACTTTTGTCGATGACTATGTGAAAATGTACCCGGGAAGACACCCTACAAAGGACCCACTAGCACACAACTGGACAAGTCATTTGGACTTTTGTCAATGACCCAGTATTTAAAATGGTAGGATAAGGATGCAGGATTCTAAAATGTTCATGGAAATGCTGAAAGGACAATTCAGAAACAAGGAATAATCGACAAGGTAAACCAACTCCAATACATTTATAATTGCTTACATGTACACAGTAAGAGTTTTTGCTGAATAATTAAATATTCGTGTATTTGTCTTGATGAAAACATGAAACTTTATGTTGAATAAAAATGGGCCATTTTCCTGTATTTGTACATTACTACTCATCATTTAGTCAATTTCTATAGTTAATGACATTATAAACATAATCACAGAGGCATGCATCCATCAGAAAAATAGCTATGAGTTAATCTGGAAATTGTAGGGCCAAAAATGTTTTCAATATTCTCTATTAGAAAATGTATATACATAACAAGGATGAGAGAAAACTCTGATTAAAGGAGATTAAAATGTAATCTAGGGGCCGGCCCCGTGGCTTAGCGGTTAAGTGCACGTACTCCGCTACTGGCGGCCTGGGTTGGGATCCCGGGCATGCACCGACGCCTCGCTTCTCCAGCCATGCTAAGGCCGAGTCCCACATACAGCAACCAGAAGGATGTGCAACTATGACGTACAACTATCTACTGGGGCTTTGGGGAAAAAAAAGGAGGAGGATTGGCAATAGATGTTAGTGCAGAGCCGGTGTTCCTCAGCAAAAAGAGGATTAACATGGATGTTAGCTCAGGGCTGACCTTCCTCACAGAAAAATAAATAAATAAATAAAAATAAATAAATAAATAAAATGAAATCTAATCTTAAAAGAGTAAAAAGGGCGTTAGTCCTGGAAGACTGGGGATAGGCAGTAAAATTTCACAGAATTCTGAGACTGGCAATGGGCCATTCCCTACTTTCATTTTTATATTGTCATTGCCAAGGGAATTTTGCCACCAAGAACAGAGAGATGGAGGGGAAAGAGGACATGGAAGGATATTGCAGACATGGGAAGGATTCCATTTTCAGGACAACTTAGAGCAGCCGGTTGTCCATATTCTAGATCATGTAACCACAAAGAATTTCCTCTGGCAGATGCCTTCTGTAGCTCTTCCCTCTCAATTTCCACTCATGGCTCTTGGTGAGATCATCCTAAATGAGATCAGGCTGGGAGAAGGACAGAACTGCCTGGAGGAAAGTCCATCTTATAAATTGACCCTGCGCTGGAGCTGGCTGGGCAGAGGACAGGAGCTGCATGGTGGATACCGGCCCCTCTTCAGTCCAGGGACTTTCCTGTATTGCCCAAAGCACCGGATTTAACACTGAGGTTCGCTGAAGGTTAATGGCATGAGGTGTGAGACTAAGGTGTCGATAAAGCACTTGTTGCAACATGTTTTCATGTGTATCAATAGGCGCATAGCTAGGGAGAAAGGCTCTAACGTCTTTATGATCCTTAAGGGAAATTTGACTCACACCAACTTAGGAATCGTTGGCAATAACGTGTCATGAAGAAGAAGGATCGCTGATCTAAATGAACTTATTCACACACTCAGTGGCCTAGTCAATATGGGACGCTGTAACATAAATACCATAAACTGGGTTCTTTATTTATATTTTTGCTGAGGAAGAATCACCAAGAACTAACATCCATGCCAGTCTTCATCTATTTCGTATGTGGGTCACCCCCACAGCATTGCTGCTGATGAGTGGTGTAGGTTTGTGTCCAGGAACCGAATCCAGGCTACCGAAGAGTAACTCACTGAACTTAACCACTAAGTGGTGGGGCAGGCCCCTAGACTGGGCACTTTTGGTTTTTTTGTGTGTGTATGTGAGGAAGATCAGCCCTGAGCTAAGATCCGATGCCAATCCTCCTCATTTTTGCTGAGGAAGTTTGGCCCTGGGCTATCATCTGTGCCCATCTTCCTCTACTTTTTATATAGGATGTCGCCACAGCATGGCTTGACAAGCGATGCGTCAGTGTATACCCAGGATCGGACCCTGCAAACCCTCGGGCTGCTGAAGTGGAGCACACACACTTAGCCACTGCGCCACTGGGCCGTCCTTAGACTGGGCAATTTTAACAACAGAAATGCATTCCTTACAGTTCTGAAGATTGGGATGTTCAAGATCTAGGTTCCAGCTGATTTGTTTTTGGTGAGAACTGTCTTCCTGTTTTGCAGAAGGACAGCTTCTTTCTCTACCCTCATCTGGCAGAGAGAGCTCTGGCCATCCATATCCTCATAAGGGCACTATTCCCATCATGGGGGCTTAACACTCATGGCCTCACGTAAAATAATTAACTCCTAAAGGCCCCACTTCCAAATACCATCACGTCAGGGATTAGGATTTTAAAGTATGAAATTGGGTTACATAGACATTCAGTCCATAGCATTCATGAAACCAACAGTTAACAAATATTTATAGACATCATACAGCTCCAACTGAAGAATGTTCTGGAGATCATGTGGCAAATGATACAATGTCCTTCCTTTCACAGAGTCTTCTTGTGGAGGCAATAAAAATTAACAGGCAGGAGACTGGAGTCAAGATGGCTTCGTAGGCAGATTCTGAACTCACCTCCTCCCGTGGACACAGCCAATTTACAACTACTCGTGGAAAAATTACCCCTGAGACAGAACTGAAAACTGGATGAGAGGAACTCCTGCAACAACGGACAATCCTAACTGGGGTAGAAGAGGCAGAGACTCCCTTCCGGAGAGGAAAAACGCCGCCTTCACAAGCCGCCAGCTTCACGGCCGCTGGGAGCAGCTCACAGGTACCTCCAGCCCTCCCTGGAGACGCGGGGCCCTGAGCCGGGGCCCCCGCTCTGGGCATATTGTGGACCCAGCACAATCGAGACCAGCGGCATAATATCTGACTGTGCCTGCTACTAAAACACTGGGGAGCACCCCCAGAAAACCCGGTTCACAAAGAAACTAAAACTGGCTCTTAAAGGGCCTGCGCGCAAACTCACCCATTTCAGGAAGCACCCTAAAATCACCAGAAAGAAAGGTGCACAGTGCTTTGGTGACAAGAGACTCACCTAATAGGCCCTGAGTGCATCTCGGTGAGGGGTGAGACCTCTCCAGGGACTGGGACATTGGCGGCGGCCATTGTTGTGGCCTGGTGTGGGCGTGCTGACACAGACGCCATTGGAGTTCTCCCTGAGGCCTGCTAGCCCAGGGTCTGCCCCACCCGCTAGAGCACCGATTTAATCCAGCTCAGCCAGGGCAGGCAGCCCACCCTAGAGACTGGTCTCACCCAACAACAAGCCCTCAGGCAACTTGTGGGCCTGCATAGATTGGTGACTGGATTCTCTGCAGTCTGGCAACTGAGCCGACTTGAGCAGGGCAGGGTGTGCACAAGGAGTGGGTGGAGAGTGTGGGGCGGTGGCAGAGTGTGTGGGGCTCCCGCCATGGAGAGACTGGGTCCGCTTGGGGAGGTCGGGGCGCTCACACGGGGCAAGACTGTGTTGACTGTGTGTGTGGACCTGTGGGCGGCAGGGCTTCTCAGCCGCAGAAGACTTGTACTTCTCAAAGACCCACATAGGAGGCTTGCTCCACCTTCCAAAACCTGAAACAATTGGGTGCTCCTGTGCCTGAGGCCAGCCCCACCCAGCTGCAATCCTCAGAGAGCTGACAAGAGACCTAATAGGCTAGAGGCTTACAGCAATTGTAAGGCCCTGAGCCTAACAACCTGCCACGGTGGGGGCCTACTCACTTAAAAGAAATACTGCAACACAAACGTGGTATTAGAACTTGCAGCCAACTGTGCTGGGGATCCCCACACCTGATAAAGAGACTGAATGGCCCACAACAACTACAAGCAGCTGAGCATTACGACAGCTGACCAGGAGCATAACTCAGTCTCCCTGGGCGCCTACAGGGAGAGCAAACAGGCCACAGCAGAAGGATACACGTAGCCCACATAGGGGTCACCCCTGGAACATTGAGAACTGAGGGAAGCACACTGGAAGCCTCCTAAGCCATCACTTACATAAGGTCACCTATCCAAGAGCAGGAGACGTAGCTGACCTACCTAATACGTAGACACAAGCACAGGGAAAGAGGTAAAATGAAGGAGCAAAAGAATACATTCCAAGTAAGGGAACAGGACAAAACCCCAGAAAAGGAACTAAGTGAAACAGAAATGAGCAACCTACCCAACAGAGAGTTCAAACTAAGAGTGTTAAGGATGCTCACTGATCTGGGGAGAAGAATAGATGAACTCAGTGAGAATGTCAACAAAGAAATGGAAGATATAAAAAAGAACCAATCAGAAATGAAGAATACAATACTGAAAATGAAAAATTCATTAGAGGGACTCAAAAGCAGAGTAGAGGATACAGAAGAACGGATCTGTGAGCTGGACGAAAGACTAGAAGAAATTACCCGAGGTGAACAGGTAAAAGAGAAAAGAATTAAAAAGAGTGAGGACAGTCTAAGGGACCTCTGGGACAACATCAAGCGCACTAACATCCGTGTTATAGGTGTCCCGGAAGGAGAAGAGCGAGACAAGGGGGCAGAGAATCTATTTCAAGAAATAATAGATGAAAACTTCCCTAACCTAAGGGAGGAAACAGACATCCAGGTACAGGAAGCACAGAGAGCCCCAAACAAGATAAACCCAAAGAGGCCCACAGCAAGACACATCATAATCAAAATGTCCAGAATTAAAGATAAAGAGAGAATCCTAAAAGCTGCAAGAGAATGTCAAGTTACGTACAAAGGAAACCCCATAACGCTATCAGCTGATTTCTCTGCAGAAACCTTACCGGCTAGAAGAGAACGGCACGATATATTTAAAGTGCAAAAAGGAAAAAACTTACAGCAAAGAATACTCTACCCAGCAAGGTTATCATTCAAAATGGAAGGAGAGATCAAAATTTTCCCAGACAAGCAGAAATTAAAGGAGTTTGTCACCAAGAAACCAGTGCTACAAGAAATGTTAAAGGGACTGATTTAAGGGGAAAAGAAAAGACCACAAATAGGAAAAATTATCTATTTCCATGATTAGAACGTAATGGATACAAATGCACAACAAAGAGGTTAGATATGATATCAAAAACATGAGGGAGGAGGGGAGTTAAAGAGTACAGCGTTCAGACAGAGGTCAAACTAAAGTGACAATCAATTCTGTATAGAAGAAGAAAGGAACAGAGAAGGACTACTAAAACACTGAGAAAAAAAAGTTAAAAAATGGCAGTAAGTACATACTTATCAATAGCTACTTTAAACGTCAATGGACTAAATGCTCCAATTAAAAGGCATAGGGTGGCTGACTGGATAAAAAGACAAGACTCATATATATGCTGCATACAAGAGACACACTTCAGACCTAAAGACACTCACAAACTGAAAGTGAAGGGATGGAAAAAGATACTTCACGCAAATGGCAATGAAAAGAAAGGTGGGGTGGCAGTACTCATATCAGACAAAATAGACTTTAAAACAAAAACTGTAAAAAGAGACAAAGAAGGGCATTACATAATGATCAAGGGAACAATCCAACAAGAGGGTATAACACTTGTAAATATCTATGCATCCAATGTAGGTGCACCTAAATATATAAAGCAATTATTAACAGACATAAAAACAGAAATAGACAGTAACACAATAATAGTAGGGGACTTTAACACTCCACTTACACCAACGGATAGATCATCCAAACAGAAGATCAATAAGGAAACATTGGCCTTAAACAACACACTAGAACAGATGGACCTAGTAGATATATACAGAGCATTCCATCCAAAAACCGAAGAATACAGGTTCTTTTCAAAGGCACATGGAACATTCTCCAGGATTGATCACATATTAGGCCACAAAACAAGTCTCCATAAATTTAAGAAGATTGAAATAATACCAAGCATCTTTTCTGACCACAACGGTATGAAACTAGAAAACAACTATAGGAAGAAAATCAGAAAAGACACAAATACGTGGAGATTAAACAAAATGCTACTGAACAACGACTGGGTTAATGAAAAAATCAAAGAAGAAATCAAAAAATACCTGGAGACAAATGAAAATGAAAATACGACATGCCAGAATTTACGGGATACAGCAAAAGCAGTTCTAAGAGGTAAGTGTATAGCGATACAAGCCTATCTCAACAAACAAGAAAAATCTCAAATAAACAATCTAACAATGCACCTGAAGGAATTGGAAAAAGAAGAACAAACAAAGCCCAAAATCAGTAGAAGAAGGGAAATAATAAAAATCAGAGCAGAAATAAATGAAATAGAGACCAAAAAAACAATAGAAAAAATTAATAAAACCAAGAGCTGGTTCTTTGAAAAGATCAACAAAATTGACAAACCTTTAGCTAGACTCACCAAGAAAAAAAGAGAGAAGGCACAAATAAGTAAAATCAGAAATGAAAGAGGAGAGGTTACAACAGACACCTCAGAAATACAAAAGATTATAAGAGAATACTATGAAAAGCTATATGCCAACCAATTCGACAATCTGGAAGAAATGGATAAATTCTTAGAATCATACAACCTTCCAAAACTAGATCAAGAAGAAGTAGAGAATTTGAATAGACCAATCACCAGTAAGGAGATCGGAACAGTAATCAAAAACCTCCCCAAAAATAAAAGTCCAGGACCAGATGGCTTCCCTGGTGAATTCTACCAAACATTCAAAGAAGACTTAATACCTATCCTTCTCAAACTCTTCCAAAAAATTGAGGAGGGGGGGAAGCTCCCTAACTCATTCTACGAAGCTGACATTACCCTGATACCAAAACCAGACAAGGACAACACAAAAAAAGAAAATTACAGGCCAATATCACTGATGAACATCGATGCAAAAATCCTCAATAAAATACTAGCACATCGCATACAACAATACGTTAAAAAGATTATACACCATGATCAAGTGGGATTTATTCCAGGTATGCAGGGATGGTTTAACATTCGCAAATCAATCAACGTAATACACCACATTAATAAAATGAAGAATAAAAATCACATGATCATCTCAATAGATGCAGAGAAAGCATTTGACAAGATACAGCATCCATTTATGATAAAAACTCTGAATAAAATGGGTATAGAAGGAAAGTACCTCAACATAATAAAGACCATATATGAGAAACCCACAGCTAATATCATCCTCAATGGTGAAAAACTGAAAGCCATCCCTCTAAGAACAGGAACCAGACAAGGATGCCCACTGTCACCACTCCTATTTAACATAGTACTGGAAGTCCTAGCCAGAGCAATCAGGCAAGAGAAAGAAATAAAAGGGATCCAAATTGGAAAGGAAGAAGTGAAACTGTCACTATTTGCAGATGACATGATTTTATATATAGAAAACCCTAAAGAATCCACCAGAAAACTTTTAGAAGTAATAAACGAATATGGTAAAGTTGCAAGATACAAAATCAACATACAAAAATCAGTTGCATTTCTGTACACTAACAACGAAGTAGCAGAAAGAGAAATTAAGAATACCATCACATTTACAATTGGAAAAATAAGAATAAAATACCTAGGAATAAACTTAACCAAAGAGGTGAAAGATCTGTACACCGAAAACTATAAAATATTTCTGAAAGAAATTGAAGAAGACACAAAGAAATGGAAAGATATTCCGTGCTCTTGGATTGGAAGAATTAACATAGTTAAGATATCCATACTTCCTAAAGCCATCTATAGATTCAATGCAATCCCTATCAAAGTTCCAACAACATTTTTCACAGAAATAGAACAAAGAATCCTAAAATTTATATGGAACAACAAAAGACCCCGAATAGCTAAAGGAATCCTGAGAAAAAAGAACAAAGCTGGAGGTATCACACTCCCTGATTTCAAAATATACTATAAAGCTGTAGTAACCAAAACAGCATGGTACTGGCACAAAAACAGACACACAGATCAATGGAATAGAATCGAAAGCCCAGAAATAAACCCACACATCTATGGACAGCTAATCTTTGACAAAGGAGCCAAGAACATACAATGGGGAAAAGAAAGACTCTTCAACAAATGGTGTTGGGAAAACTGGATAGCCATATGCAAAAAAATGAAAGTAGACCCTTACCTTTCACCATACACAAAAATTAACTCCAAATGGATTAAAGACTTGAATGTAAGACCTGAAACTGTGAAACTTCTAGAAGAAAACATAGGCAGTACGCTCTTCGACATCAGTCTTAGCAAGATCTTCTCAAACACCACGTCTGACCGGGCAAGAGAAACAATAGAAAAAATAAACAAATGGGACTACATCAAACTAAAAAGCTTCTGCACAGCAAAGGAAACCATCAACAAAACGAAAAGACAACCTAACAATTGGGAGAAGATATTTGCAAACCATACTTCTGATAAGGGCTTAATCTCCAAAATATATAAAGAACTCATTCATCTTACCAACAAAAAAACTACCAACCCAATTAAAAAATGGGCAAAGGACCTGAACAGACATTTCTCCAAAGAAGATATACAGATGGCCAACAGACACATGAAAAGATGTTCAAAATCATTAACTATCAGGGAAATGCAAATCAAAACTACAATGAGATATCACCTGACGCCCGTCAGAATGGCTATAATTAACAAGACAGGAAACAACATGTGTTGGAGAGGATGTGGAGAGAAGGGAACTCTCATACACTGCTGGTGGGAGTGCAAACTGGTGCAGCCACTATGGAAAACAGTATGGAGATTCCTCAAAAAATCAAGGATAGAACTACCATATGATCCAGCTATTCCACTGTTGGGTATTTATCCAAAGAACTTGAAAACACCAATTTGCAAAGGTACATGCACCCCTGTGTTCACTGCAGCGTTATTCACAATAGCGAAGACTTGGAAGCAACCTAAGTGCCCATCAAGGGATGAATGGATAAAGAAGCTGTGGTATATATACACAATGGAATACTACTCAGCCATAAGAAATGATGAAATCCAGCCATTTGTGACATCATGGATGGACATTGAGGGTATAATGCAAAGTGAAATAAGTCAGAGGGAGAAGGTCAAATACCTCATGATTTCCTTCATTAAGTAGTAGATAATAACAACAATAAACAAACACATAGGGACAGAAATTGGATTGGTGGTTACCAGAGGGGAAGGGGGGAGGGAGGAGGGTGAAAGGGATAATTTAGTACATATGTGTTGTGATGGGTTGTAATTAGTATTTTGGTGGTGAACATGATGTAATCTATGCAGAAATAGAAGTACAATGATGTACATCTGAAATTTTTACAATGTTATAAACCAATGTTACTGCAATAAACAAAAAATTAATAAAAAAATTAACAGACAAACAAAACTTGTGATATTAAAAAGCTAACATAGATCAATTATGACCGATTATACTTACTATTGTCTTCTGGTAACACAAGTCTGATTATCAGAGTCCAGATTAAGCAAATTCCCCCGGGTGAGTGCATGTCTGGCAATCTCACCTAAAAAGACTCTCTTCCTTTTGTGAAATTTTATTTCATCTAGTCCTGTTTGCTTCAACATCCTTTTGGTGCTTTCAAACACACAATATTTATTAAATCAATGTTTAATTTTGGCTCTGCCTTTACCACATCTGACTGGAAGCAGATGTTACTGGACTTTGCTGGAACCAAATTTCATTTCACTTTTCCTCCCCTTTCTACTCAGACTCTCTTCTCTCACTGTTGAAATAGCAAATGCCTTAGGGGAGAAGCCGCGTGGAGCTGGTACTCACAATCTTGTGCTTCCCTCGTCTCAGAGATTATAGACCCTCGAGTCGTGCCTGCAGAGCGGGTTCTCCAACCCTTCAAACAGCTGTTCTGTGTGCTTTGTCCAGCTTTTATAGCTGCCCAAGGAAAGCTACGCAACAAAAGTGGAACCTGCAGTAATTTTATCCTGAAATGTTTTAAACCAATGAATATTTGTCATTTTTCAATGAGTATAATTTTATAAGAAACATTTTAACAGCAATAATGGCTGTTCTTTGGTCAGAATTCCACGTCATTCATTGTTTGGAATTATATCTAAGCTTTGATACACTCTTCTCAATGCCTTTTAAAATATCACTGTCCCTTACATTTAAATATCTTGTGATGGGTTTGTATCAGTCACCCCCTTTGTACCATTTCAGCTCCTCTTGGTTCCTCAAACCCTTGAGTCATATGTCATTTAGCAACCAGCTTTGCAGGTATCATATTTGCTTTATGCAAGTGCCTCCTGATTGGTCCCTACATGTTCTCCCTGTGCCTTCTGCCTCTCCCTCTCACACTGGGGTGTCCATGTTGATGCTAAGGTGTGAAAAACCCCCTGATCAAGCCCACACATGCACGGCCACGTTCCTTGTTGTGTGGATGTGTGTGTGTTCAGCAATTCTGTATGGTCACAGGGGGCATGGCTATTATGGCATCTGTGTGAAGGTGTGCTTTGTTGATGTCTGTGTGTGTCTAGAGAGTTCAAGTCACTGTGGGCTCTGAGACAGTGAGTTGCCTGTATGTGTGAGTTTGTGTGTATGTTCTGAGTATCAG
The DNA here is from genome assembly GCF_020826845.1 of Diceros bicornis minor. Classification (NCBI taxonomy): domain Eukaryota; kingdom Metazoa; phylum Chordata; class Mammalia; order Perissodactyla; family Rhinocerotidae; genus Diceros; species Diceros bicornis. Next base: position 671,415 of record NW_026690880.1, on the reverse strand, counting down.
TGTGCATTATCAGGTGTAGTTTACAGTCTGAATGCTGCTGGTCATTTGCAAATAGTGTGTATGTGGGTGTGTGTGTGTGTTGTCAGCATTTTCAAGTGTTCATAGGATGTCTGTCATTGTGGGAATGTGTGGAATAAGTATGTTGTTAGAGATCAGCTTGGGCACCAACATTGTTTGCCTGTTTAGTTCAACACTCTACACCCCTGAAGAAACACTATGTCCAGACAGACACAAGCCCCATTAGGCCCACAGAGGCCCTACTCAGCTGTTTCCTCCCCATCACAGAAATATGAATGGGTAGCCAAGTACCACTTGATATTTGAGGAATTCCTCTAGCATGAAAGATGGAGGAAGAAACACATACACTGAAGTGAGAGACTAAAGGAACAGCAAGGAAATCCAGAGATCATAGTGAAGCTAAAATTACATATCTAGTAACGTCTTCAAAACAATTAGAGATGGACCAGTCTCATGGTTAAGTTCAGAGAACTCCACTTCAGTGGCCCAGGTTTAGTTCCTGGGTGTGGACCTACACCACTCCTCAGTGGCTAGGCTGTGGTGACAAACCACATACAAAATAGAGGAAGATTGACACAGATGTTAGCTCAGGGTGAATCTTCCTTAGAAAAAGAAGAAGATTGGCAACAGATGTTAGCTCAGGGTGAATCCTCCTCAACAAAGAAAAAAAAAAGAAGATAAAACATCCATCAAGCGTGTATATATATATATATATATATATATAGATGTTACCTCACAATATTGGGGTTCTCTTGCCCAATGCACATTAAAAAAGCCAATTATTCTGGCATCAGCTTTTGGGGAAAGAATTATAGCTTTATTATGTGAGATTGATCTGCAAGGAGACAAGGACCATGTGTCTGTCTCAGATCTGTCTCCCCGATCCAGAGGTTGGGGCACAATTTATGGGATGAAGGGCAGGGTGGTCTGACATGTGGAGGTAGATGATTGGAAGTAAGGAGAAGTGAGGTAATTGATGATCTGCACAAGCAAAGTCAAGCTTCATGGTTCTTCATCAGATGTGTGTCACAAATTGGCATTGTTACCATGATCTGAGGATGAAGCTTTTAGCTCGATGTCAAAAAGATCACTTATCAAACATTTGCACAGGCCCAGTTGATGGGTTGGTGGTCTCAACTGGTCTGAACTGGACGAGGGGTCTCAGTTCCTGAAAGAAAACCCTTAACTACTCTGTTGATAAGATAAGGTCAGTTGAACTGGTCCTGGAGGGCCCATGGTTGTGTTAGTATATGCATATATATGCATATGTATGAGATTATCTTGATGTGTGTTAAATATAGAGTATACACAAAGCCAGGCTCTAGTAAAAGTGGTCAGGACAGATTTTAATCAGTAATATACCACTGCAATAGGGAAGAGGGAGCAGGGTGAACTGAACTCAGTTTGATTTGTACAGAGCTGACTGGGCATTTGAAAGGGAGAATGAGGGAGCAAGCAGAGGGGTGAGCAGGGGATCAGTGGAGTCAGGGAGGGAAAAGTTACAGAGTATTGGTCAGTGCAGTGTGATCTGGCCAGTTGTGTCTGCTATTTGGAAATGATCAAAGTTTCACTTCTCTCCTCTCACAGAGTCTGGGAAACAGACACCCTGTCCTCTTGTCAAGGAATGGCTCTGAGGACCTTGAGAAATGCAGTTATAGGAGATACATACACAACTCAAAGGGACAGAGGAAAGAGTCACAGTTATAAGCACTTTTGGATAAATGCTTTAAGAAAGGGATGTCAGGGGCCAATGATCGAGTGTTGGCCAGAACAAACAGTCAATTCTTTTGGCTGCCTTGAGCTTTCTCAGGCAGGCACTTTAAGGGGGCAGGGATCATCCTAGGGATGCGGATTTGAGCTGATAGAAACTATGTCAGTGCTTAAGTCTTATAATATGCGTGGGGGGGGTGAAACCATTTGTGTTGCAATGTTGTGGTTATTAAAGGCCAAGATCGAGGCCTAGTGAAGAGGGCTCAAAGGAGCCTGGCTTGAGTTTGGTCAAGTAAAGGAAACTATATATATGAATAATATATGTATACTTTATGAATAATACAAATCACTATATTGAATAAGATAATATATTGAATTAAATAATATAAATATATATTTAATGAATATATATTGAATGCATATAAATAAGTATGTGTACATATAATTGAATTAAATAATATAAATATATATATGGTTTAAAGGAATATTGAGACATAATAACAGAAATTTCCAGAATTGACAAAAGACTTCTACTCTAGCTTCAGGCAGCTGAATAAATCTCAAGCACAATTAAAAAAAAAAAATCTAGAGTCGAATCCATCCAGGGAAACCAAAGAACACCAAATACAAAAGAAGATATTCAAAGCCCCACAGAGGGACAGAACACTTACAGAGACTTACATTTAGACCTATGATACATTTCTTAACAAAGGAAGGCAAGAGAGAGTTGGATTAAATCTTCAAGGTACAGAGAGAAAATAAAGTTCAGTGTGTACCCAATCAAACCATATTTGAAGAACTGGGGTGAATTAAAGATATTTTTATGCCAACATTTACGAAGAGTATTACCACCAACAAATTCTCATTAAGAAACTTTGAAAGAATGTACTTTAAGGGGGCCAGCTACCTGGTGTAGTGGTTTAAGTTCAGCATTCTCTGCTTTGGAGGCCTGGGTTCATGGGTTTGGATCCCAGGCGTGGACCTACACCACTGACCAGCCACGCCTTGGTGGTGACCCACATACAAAGTAGAGGAAGATTGGAACAGATGTTAGCCCAGGGCTAATCTTCCTCAAGGAAAAAACTTAAAAAGTGAAAAAAAAGAATGTACTTTAAGAAGAAAGAAATTGATAGAAGAAATGCTAAAATGTAAAAATGGATCATTAGGATAAAAAAGGGTAAACATCTGAATAAATCATTGAAAGCATGACTTTACCAAACAATAATAATATTGACAGTGTATAACTGATGGAGTTAAAAACAAATGACAAGGGAAATTCTGTTTTAGAGTAAACTAGGACAGGAAAGTACTCTTGCTGCAAAACTGGACAAAGACAGATAAGTTATAAATATATTTTTAGAGCATCAGAGAACTTCAGAGTCAACCAACTAAAATTCCAGAAAGAAGAAAAACTATTGTATATGAGCAAGGATTTTTATCTTTCTTTCCCGTGCAGGCGTTTTCTGATTCTGGGTGCTTGCCCAAGATCTGGCTTGCTCAGTCAGAGCCTCGGCTATGGAAAAGAGAAACTAGCCAAACTTGCAGTGATTCAGCAGGACTGGTGTGGCAGAGGAAACCTGAGGGCTCTCAGACACACAACTGCTCTTCCTCACAGCACCTGTGCTAAGTTTCGATGCCACACAAGAATCTGGGTAACTAGGCCAAAAGCTTCCACAAAGCAAAGTGAAACCTCCAGAAGTGGTGGAAGTGGCCTAAGTCAAACATATTGTTAGTCTGACCTTCAGGGAATTTGCCATATTGTGAAGCGATGTAAGGTAGGAGGTTGGAGAGCTGCGCTGAGATGTCTGAAGGGCATAACTGAATTTTCTGTGGGCTCTCAAACCTCAGGAGACAGAGATGTACCAGACTTAGAACCAGATCCCTATGCGGGGGAGGGGAGCACAACAAACAGGAACAGGGGGAAAGCGGAAGGGCTGGGTTTACTAAAAATGAGACCCAGACCCAGACCCAACTCTGATCAACATCTAATTGGACTCAAGTGCTCCAACTTCACTCTGTGAAGATGAAGTCATGTGGAACCTCTCCAGTTACGTTACACAGACCTTTCAAAGACACTGGTGGGAGGCTGGAGAAGGCAAGCCACAGACTGGGAGAAGACCTTTGCAAATCACATATCTGACAGGACTATAAAGAACTCTCAAAACTCGGCAATAAGAAAATCCAAGTTTAAAATGCGCACAGATTTGTACACTTCACCAAAGAAGATACACAGATGACAAATAAGCACATGAAAAGATGCGCAACATCATTAATCGTGAGAAAAAGGCACATAAAAACCACATTGAGATACTGCTACGTACCTATTAGAATAACTAGAATTAAAGAGGTTGACCATACCAAGTGTTAACGAGGATGGAAAGTAACTGGAAAACACCTACATTGCTGGTGGGAACACAAAGTGGTTCAGCCTCTTTGGAAAATAGTTTTAAAGTGGAGTTGGTTATGCAGCTGTAACAAATTAGCACAAATTTCATGGCTTAAAACAGCCCAGATTTATTGTTTTACAGTTCTGTAGCTTAGCAGTCTGACACAGGTCCCTGTGGGATAACATCAAGGTGTTGCCAGAACGAAGTTCTTTTTGGGGGACTCTAAAGGTTAATCCATTTCCTAGACTTTTCAAGCTTCTAGAGACCACCACATTCCTTAGCCTATGGCCCCCCTCCGCCACCCTCAAATCCAAGAACTCGGCATCTCTCTGGCCCTGCTTCCCTTGTTCTATCTTTTTTCTACTCTACTGCTTCTCTTTCCCTTTTAAGGGTCTTTGTGATGCACTGGGCCCACCTGGATAATCCAGGATAATCTCCCTATTTTAAAGTCAGTTGATCAGCAACTTTAATTCTATCTTCAAATTTAATTCACCTTTGCCAAGTAAACTAATGTATTCCCAAGTTCAGGGATTAGGACATCTTTGTGGGCCGTGACTTTGCTACCACAAACAGTTTTTAAAGTAAAGTTAAACATACACATACCATATGACCCAGCAATTCCACTTCTATGTGCTTACCCACGAGAAGAAGACTTATGTTCACACAAAAACTTGTTTGCAAAGATTTATAACAGCTTTGTTCATAGTCAAAATGACAAAACTGAAAATAACTCAAATGTCCTTCAACTGGTAAATGGCTAAACCTTGGTACATTCATACAATGGATACTACACTCAGCAATAAAACAGAAGGAACTGCTGATACAGTCAACAACATGGATGAACACTCAAATAAATGTATTGCGCTAAATGAAAGAATACAGACTCGAAAGACCAAATACTGTAGGATTCCATTTATAGGATATTCTAGAAAAGACAAACCATAGGGAGGGACAACAGATCATTAGTCACCAGGGGTTAAGAGTAGGGGAAGAGTTGACTACAAAAGAGCAGCTCAAGGGAGTTCTGGGTGCTGGAACTGTTCTGTATCTCAATTTTGGTAGTTGCATAGCTCTATGCGTTTGTCAAAACAGTTGTACAAAGAGGAAAACAAATACTTCATTTCTCACCCATCAGATTGGCAAAAATTTAAAAATCTGACAATGCCAATCTGACAATTCCCAGGGCAAGGATGACTCAAACACTGGTGGAGGGAATGGAAATTGTTAAAACTTCAGAGGATGATTTGGCTGCAGCTCGTCAAGATGCAGATTCACATCAGCCTCTGGCCCAGCAATCCACTCACAAGAAGGTGTCCATTCTAGGGAGTCCACACGTGTGCTCGAGGAGACACACACAAAGATAGTCATTAAATGTGGTAGAGGAATGAATTAATTGTGGTTAGTAGTTATTTAAAAAAGAAAGGAAAGAAATGCATATGGGAAAGAATCAACCCTGCTGGCTACATATATGATTTGAGAAGGTAACTCATTGGTTTGTCTACTTAATAGTACGTAGCACAGAGAGCACTGTACTAGGGATCTGGAGACAAACATCTGAGCATTTAGTTCCAACTCTGCCACTAAAGTAACAGTCAGTCTATGGACGACTTAACTTGAGAAACCTCACTTTCCATTTCCTGGAAAATGAAGATGTTAGGCTCTACAACCACTAAAATTATTTCCAACTCAACAATTCTATGATTCAATAAATCAACAATAAAAAATTATAATCCCAAGTACCTATGTTGAGAAACTATTTTTCCCAGACACCCTGAAATCAGAAACTATCAGAGAAATAAGACATCTTAATATATTGATACATAAAATGGTCCAAATTTCTTGGAATGTCTATGACCAGCTTTTTTTTTTTTTATTGATGTTTTAATGGTTTCTAACATTGTGAAATTTTGGGTTGTACATTTTTGTTTGTCCATCACCCCATATATGACTCCCTTCACCCCTTGTGCCCACCCCCCACCCCCACTGCCCGGGTAACCACAGTCCAGTTTTCTCTGTCCATGTGTTGGTTTATATTCCACATATGAGTGAGATCATACAGTGTTTGTCTTTCTCTTTCTGGCTTATTTCACTTAACATAATACGCTCCAGGCCCATCCATGTTGTTGCAAAGGGGACGATTTTGTCTTTTTTTATGGCTGAGTAGTATTCCATTGTATATATATACCACATTTTCTTAATCCAATCGTCAGTCGAGGGACACTTAGGTTGCTTCCACTTCTGGGCTATGGTGAATAATGCTGCAATGAACATAGGGGTGCATAAGCCTCTTGGGATTGTTGATTTCAGGTGCGTTGGATAGATTCCCAGTAGTGGGATGGCTGGATCATAGGGCATCTCTATTTTTAATTCTTTGAGGAATCTCCATACCGTTTTCCATAGAGGCTGCACCAATTTGCATTCCCACCAGCTGTGTATGAGGGTTCCTGTTTCTCCACATCCTCTCCAACATTTGTTGTTTTTTGTCTTGGTGATTATAGCCATTCTAACGGGCGTGAGGTGGTATCTTAGTGTTGTTTTGATTTGCATTTCCCTGATGATTAGTGATGTTGAGCATCTTTTCATGTGCCTATTGGCCATCTGTATATCTTCCTTGGAGAAGTGTCTATGACCAGCTTTTTAATCAAGATCATAACTCAGAGTGTATAAGCAGCTAAACCCACCATATTGACTTGGGTCACCCTCAGGTAAAAATTATATATCCTCTCCCACTTTAACATTCCAAAACAAGTTCACCATACTAATGAGTCCATTTTGTCAAGTTCAGGTCTGTCTAGCCAAAAGTCATTCATCATGTGTATGGTAAGATTTACTTGATTTTTTGACAAAGATAAAATGATGAATGGCTTTTTGTATTTTTCCCTGTTTCATCTATAAAGATCTTACATTATAATTCAATAGCTTCGGCCTGCTGCAATAATTTAAAGAGCGTTTTGAAACTTGTAACATGCCATGTCCAACAGGATCTAGTAAAAAAATCAGTAGTTCAGAATCCAAAAATAGTTATTTAAAAATTTCATTACCACCAATACTTAAACTTCAAAAACACCAATAACCAACATGTCATTTCTTCCTACTGCAGAATTTAATAGGTTATTAACTTCTAGTATCATCCAAAAGCATAATTAGGATGCTATCATTAAAATGTATTTTTAATAAGAAATATTAAAACTAATGATTAAACTATTAAAGTAAATGATTAACTAAATATGAATACTAATGACAACTAACGTCAACTAACGACCTGTTGTCTTTCCCTATGGTTTATCTTTTCTAGAATATCATACAAATGAAATCCTACTGTATTTGGCCTTTTGACCTTTCACTCTCTCAGTTGAATCAAAATTTCAAAATTCTTATTCTATGGGCTTTCCAAATCTAAATTCTTACAATTCTAAAAGAGTATGGAGATAAAACACACACTGCATACTACTTCTAAAATCCTCCTCCTTATCCGATTTTAATTTTAGCACCAACTGCCAAGAAAATCTTTTCAACTGAAGCCAAAATTCCATACACATTATGTCAATCAACAATTGATCAGTCATCAATCTATGTTAACAGAAGGTGAGTTATTATTAGGAAGCTACATAATTTGCACCAAAGATTGTTTAAAGCTCCTTTAATTAAATACACTTTACAACAATTCAAAGTTTGCCTTGCAAATATAGAGTCAATTATCAGAAACTATTAATACGATTAGGCTTTTCTATAAAGGTGGTCCCAAGGAAGTAGGAACCGTTCATTTGTTTAAAGAACGTAATGAAGAGCCCAATAGCCTGAGCGGAGTCAGGCAGAGGAGCGCTGACCACAGTGCCTCTTGTGAAGGAAAGCGTTCACCCAGAGATGTCGCGACGTGGCCTAGACGGGATCCAGGATGGCGCGAACTCAGGGGCGTGCGCAGAGGGTAGGCGACTCCCTGCCGCCCCCTGCACCTCGGATGGGTGGGCAGGAGGCCCCGCCGAGGTGAGGCCCCGCTGAGCTGGGGCCCCGCCAAGGCACAGGGACAGGCTGGCCAAGCGGCGCTCTTTGCTCCTCCAAGGGACAGCGGTTGGGCTCCCCCGCCTGGAGCAGCCCGCCAGCAGCCCCGGCCCCCGAGCCCATCCGCCGCCCCGGACACCGCGCTCCCGCCATATGCGGCAGAGAACTCCACGCCGAGCCCGCTGCCCACCGCCTACCTCAGCGCCGCTCCTGCCCAGCGCTCCTCCACACTGCAGAAAGGAGAGATCCCCAGCACTGAAAATCTTGGAGGAAGGATCCAGAAACTGCTCGAGCCCCCTCCACAAACCCCAGTGGCCACCACTTCCGCATCAGGGACTCCGCCCCCAGTGCATGCGCCCTGGGGCTCTCCAGCTCGGCGGCCCCTCTGCCACTCTGAGCACCGGTCCTGCGCTTGTGCGGGCCTCCGAGGATACAATGGGAACCCCTGGGGGGGCGCCGGGAGGGGTGTCGGGGATTGGGGACCAAGGTGTCCCTGAGATGGAGAGCAAGGGCGGGCTGGCGCTGTGCAGCCCTTGACTCTGCTTTCCCTGGATGACCGTCAGCTCCTGGAGAAGTTCTGCCTTTCCTTGCGGCGACTTCTCCTGTCCTGAGAAGTCCATCACACGATCTAACATCTGTTTATAAAAGAACGATGACATCCTTAACCCAATGTGTTGTGTCTCCAGAAGAATTCTCTGCTTCCCCAGAAGATGAGACAGGGAGCAGCTGGGACCGGGTTCTTACCAAGGAAGGAAGGATGCTGAGGGCACAGCTGACTCCCCTACACTGGCTCCTTCCCCTGATCCATGGCCCTGATAGGGCAACAGTGCTGGGGACTACTGCAAGAGACAACGCTCAAGTGTTTGCCCACAGTATTACATTTCTTATGGTTTAGTGGTTAAAACAGGGGGCTAGCTGTCAGTTTTTCAGATGATTTCATTTGCAGAAATGTCTTTGGACAAAGAAGTTTGTTTTCTTCTTCTCTGATTTTTAAAATCAATAACAGTAATTAAAATACTTATTTTCTTAATCTCATTGTCATGCAAAAAGAAAAAGTCACTTAGATTTCACCAAATTGGCCACATTTTCATTAAAACTTTGGAAGTATTGCTGATTGAGTTAAAGAAAGCATTTGGGAAGAACAATTACCTTCATATAATATCTTCCCAGATAAATGTACAAACAGAGTTATGAGCCGTTTTGAGGGGCCTGGCAAATCCAGTTTGTGTTTTACAATGGATCTTCCAAAGTACAGATTAAATTAGTAATTTTCTGAGGAGTTTTTGAGTAAATGTTCATGTCGCCTTCATCAAATAGGTCTGTTGATTTAAATGAAGGTTGAGCTAAAGATAAAAGTTTTCGAGACTGAGACATATTAGGTAAATCACAGTAAAGACATATATTTCAGGGTGGCCAAATCGTGATCTCCCACAACGTGTTCAAACACTCTATAAGAACTAACCATTACCACCCACATACAAGATTATATAGGAATGGAAGAATTTTGGCTGACCTTTTATACAATGATTCAGCCAAAGCAGATTTCAGACTCTACCACTTACAATGATTTAAGGATTTGAAGCAGTATTTTTAAATACAAATAATCTCAAAATTGGTAATATATAAAGTATATTACTTACAGTGTTAACTAACCAAAATAGTTAAATTTGTTATGTTTCCTCTGTGGGGAGAGAGAGAGAATTTCCCTCTGCCCTTTTCCTTAAGGTTCTTATGGCTGGCCAAATAATTAACAAGACAGGTTAGCAGGAGAAAATAATACCAAGTTTAATAACATGTATACATGGGAGAAACTCAGAAATGAGCAACTCGTCCCTCTGTCTAAGCTGGCCCCTTAAGTATTGCAGTTAAAGGCAAGGAAGGTGTTGGGGGTGGGTAGTGGTCTTGAACCTCAGAAGGCAAGACACAACTCACATGGAGATAGAAATGCAAATGTTTGCCTGATAACTCTTCTCAGGGTCATCTATAGAAATTGTGGTCAGGGAGAGATAAAGTTTTTGATAAAAGGGGCTTGGTGCCTTTCCTGTTGCAACCGCTATCCTACATTATCTTTACAGCCATCATGATAATAACTCCTTCTTGAAACAGATGCTTTGTTTTAAATTCTTTAGGCAGTTTGGGAGGGGAAACTCAAATATTCTTCCTGAGTTCTCTGAGTCCTTATTGTCTTCAGCTCGAAATAATCTGCATACCAGAGTGGTGCCCCCTGGGGTAGCTTGCCCTGAGCACCATCAGTTCCCTCCTCTGAAACTTCCCTAGAAGTTTCACAGTCCTTTTGAAAATTAAAGTAGTTTCATAGTCCAGAAGCTGAATTGGTAGATTGTTTCATCTCACTGAACACATTTCTTAGTCCTGATAATAGATCAGTTCAATTAAGTTCATTTTAGAAGGTGGTGATGCAGGTGGGCTCTCAAGGTTATGCCTATATTGTGGAAGCAAGCAATCAAGTATTTAATGGAAGCATTTCTATGTAAACGAAAGAAAAACAAGGTTAATGGTTGGAGCAAGTTGTAAAGCAGTTTCTGAGTATAAGGGACAGCCTGTTAAGATTTTTAGAAGTCAGCTTCAAAGCATCTTTGGCAGTTTAAAATGTCTCTGATGATGTCATCGAGTAATCTCTTAAATTTATATCAAGTCCATCAGCTTCAGTTTGTAAGGCTTCAGGAAAAAGGGCAGGTTCAGTTTTTAGTGATTCCAAATGAAAATGATGGAAAAAATGAAAAACGTTAGTTTGGACATCTGTAGCCAGATATTTTAGGAGACTAGAAGAAATCAGGATCCAGTCCAGTCAACAGATATAAAACAAAAACCTTAAAAGACAATTAACAAAACTAGGATCTAATATCCGCAAATGTACACTATAGTTTTTACTGAAATATAATTTTTCTAAGATCACCCTCATTTTTATCAAAGATAGACAAATTAAAACTGACTAGTTTGCAAAATAAGTCTACTTCCAATAGTGTTGGCCCAATTATTTGCATAAGTACAGCAAGAATAGCAATTGATCACATAGGCTCTTTTAAATCTGCTTTGCTGGAACTTTTTAAAGGAATCTCACATTGAACTTTGAAGGCCTCTCCAGGCCAGAAAAGCCAAGCCAAGGATTTTGTCATCAGACTTTGCCTGTAATACCTACAAATTTGGGTGAATTCCTCTCTTCCGAGGTTCCCCCAAAATATTTCGAGGTTTCTTGTGCTTGCCAGATAAGACATTCTTTACTTATCCTGGTAAGTGCTGCTTGGAACATAAGGTACCAGGCCAATATGTCCACGTGGCTTTATTCCATAAAGTCCAATCTTCATTCCTCAAAAGCTGTATGGTTATATCGCAAATATGATGTTCCAGTCACAGCCTTGGTAATATAACCAGTGTTTCCAATTGTGTCCTGTTATAAGGAGAACAGATTCTTATTGAACTTATGCAAATAACTATATTGCCATGAAAACAACAATACTCACTTACTAAGGGTTTCCATATTCCAGGGATCAGATAGAGAGAAAAAGAGAAATATTTCAATTTTACTTACAAAAATATCATTTACCAAATTGTTATAAGTCATAGCTAGCTCAGGAGAAAAGAGAAAAAGTTTTCCTTAACTCTGAAAAAGCAAAACATTAAAAATTCAGCAATACATCAAATGAAAAATCATAAAAATTATAATTATCCCTATCAGTTCATTCATTCCTGTGTAATCCATTTTTGATCCCAATCTTTCTGTTAGCAGCTTCATGAAGTTATCAGTCTTTCCATCAGATTTCTGTAATTTCTTACCAATTCAGTTTTATGATCAGAAAGTTTGTCAGAAACCTGTACTCCAGTGTAAATGTCAGAGTCTTTTCCATGAATTTTTCTGAAGTTGAAATATTTTGCAAAAGCATTAGAGCAAAGAAATAAGTCTGTAAACAACAAGACCTCAAAATGGCAATTGACAGAGAAATTTGGTTAATTTTGTGACATACAACACTTTAAAATAATAATAACCAGAATTATGACTGATAATCAAGACAGATCAGAATTTCAGTAATGTTATACAATTTTAAAACACCTATGTCAATAACATTTGCCCACATAATAGCACCTAAGCAGACTTATCATCACTTGTCTGACAATGTTTTCCATGTAATTTAACATAATGAATAAGCCTAATAAATTTAGTATCTTTCCCCTTATAGGAAGAGAGCAAATTTCTTTGAGAAGTTCCAGGGCCCTTTGAAAATTCTCAAAGAAAAAAAGTAAAAAAAAAGACTTTATTTAAGATATGAATTTTGAGGAGCTTGTCAAAAATAGAAAACGTTAAAGCAAAGAGAGCATTAACAGTCCAAAAACCTTAATAGAGAGACCTCAGTCTTTTGAACACAAGAAATTATTTTAACAGGTTTTTTCTTTCTGTCTTTTAGGTAGACTTACCCAAAGGTAAAGAAAAATCTTTTATAACCTCTTTATCAAGTTCAAGAAAATTATCCTTTTAAGAGAAATAAGACCAAATGATAATTTTGTACCAGCTTCCTTCTGATATTAAAACTCATTTACTTAATTAAATTCATTTCAATCCTAGCCAACTTGACCATACAAAAACTCCTTTTCCAGAATTCCTCTTCCACAAACCTATAACTTTCTTTTTACATTCAGAATTTGTCCCATGTCTTTCTTTTCCCTCCTAGTACTTGAAGACAAATTTATCTTTCTTAATCAATCAAATAAAATATTTCCATTCTTTGTTCCTTCTTTATACATCTTACTTTCCTTGTACACAGACATATTTTTTTTAATATTTAGTAGCTTCAATCACATATACTAATTAGAAATTTGAACTCTTAGAAACCCCAATTTGTAAGTAAAATCTACGTAAACCATTATAAACTTTCTTTTACATTAGTATATTGTGGCTTGGAAAATTTATAAACACTTCATAACTTCTAGAAATATGTTACTTTATAGTGCAATCTTTTAATAAAACACATGTTTACCAATAGACCCAAAACACCTTTTAATATTTCTGTAATGAAAAGACAAAAGTAGACAAATGTACATTTAGCAATCAATGTCTAATATCTTATCTTATTTGGAAATGATGATACTCAGTGAATTTTTATCACAAAATTTAGCAAAACTCTACAGTTTTAAGTCACCAAAAAGATTTTGGAAGCTGTAATCACCATAACACATAATTATTATTTAAAGTTCACCCAACATTCATCTTTTTCACAACTATTAATTTACTTGTTCCCAATAATTATTGATTGCCTATAAAACTTCATAAGACATTAGATAAAATTAGCCATCATTTAAATTACTATTTTTGTTAACCAGTTCTGTAATAGAAATAACATCAGTTTTTTGTACAAAAGTTCATGTAAATTTCATCACCTCTTATACCATTAAACATAGTTATCATTAAAATTTTTATCAATAGGTCTTGGTCTTCTAATTTTGGACAAGGGAAGCATTCCCAGTCAGACATTTTAAAACATACTCAGGCAAAGTTGATGTAACCTCTTTATATAAAATTAGCTCAAACATTCCAACATGTATAATCTTATCAACACTTAGACTTTTACATGTTCTCAGTTCCATTGTAACCTGAGTCAAGGTCTTAAGACTATTTAAATTTTTAAATCCCTTCCTTTTTCTGGCCTTTTTTTAGGTATCAATTAAAAAATTGTGTGAGAGGTCTGAAAACATTTTTTTCCCCCAATTTAGAAGTTTTCCCAATTCAAAGGATCTGTCGTCGGGCCATTGACGAGTAGAATCTTCATTTGTATATTTAGTCCAATAGTGACTCGATCCAATAAGCCTTTTAAGGAAAGACCCAGAGGTAACTTTCCATGCTTAGAATAAATCTTTACCATGGACGCAAGAGGCGTCCCTGGTGAGGGCGCAGATGATGTAGCCCCCATGATCCACAGAATTCACTCCCAAAGATATTCAGAAAAATTAAAGAACTTCATTGCACAGGTGGTAAGGATGGTGTAGTGAAAACGGTGTCTCCACTCTCCCACAATAGTGTGGGATGCCTCCAGTCACAGACCCGCTAATCTGTGACATCAGGCAGGCAATACTAGAATGGGATTTTTCCAGCACTAACAAGCAACGAAGGTTAAGACGACAAAAGCCCTTATGGACTGGGCCCTTTACGACAAACTCCCCTGAGAGCTTGGCACAGCTGGACAAAGAGACAGTTCAGAACCCCAGTCTACTCGACTGGCCAACAAGGAGCACCCCAGTAAATGCACCTTCCGTATGGTGGAGACCAAGGAGAATATTTTCACTGGTCACAAAGCCAAGTTGTCTCAGGACACAGAACAAGACAGAAGGAAAAACCTCATCCGATTTTTTTCTTATGTGCACAATGACAGCTTTAGCCACTCCTTAGGTCGCTTGGAGTCAGAATAATACCTGGGGGGGAGGTGCCACGTGGTTCGGGACTGTGTGCTTTACAGAGTACCTCGTCGTTGCATGGACATTTACTTGCAGTTGGCGGGGGACCTGTGTCATCTACCCCATTCCATGACCCAAATTATCCTGTCACGGGAGTCTTCTGACAGTGGCGAGCGCCCTAATGGCTCTTAACGCCTCGACCCATGCCCACCAAATTTGCGGCCTTTTTGGCTTCCAAGATGCCATTGGCAATGGCCTTCACTTCATGTGCATATTAACCCACAGCAAAGTTTGTCTTAATAGACGCCAGTCTGGTGAGACCTGCAAACTCACCAGTCTGTGGGGCCAGCCCGGACAGCAGGCTTATAGGGCCTATGCCTGCGTCCTACCCTATGGTATTTCCTTCTTATGACACATGATAAAAAGGACAAAGACAAAAGAGAAAAACAGAGACTATCTCTGGGAGGAAAAAGGATAAATATCAAAACCAAGAGTACTCTACCAAATTTACCAGAGTCACTAAAAGCAGAAGAAATTAGTTTCCCAAATATTTTCTCCTGCCAATCTAAATTTAGAAAGAGAACAAAATTCTCACCACTTCCTTCCACCGGACTCCACAGGTAGAGATTCCGGGAGACTGACGTGGTAAGAAGTCTTACATTTTGCCGGCTTTCGTCAGGCATTCCCATATCTCATCACCTGCAGTAATCCAGGGAGAAGGCACTTCTTCCAGCCAGAGAACGCAACTTGCCAGCCAGTGTAGCCCCACGTTGGGCGCAAAAACTGTTGAGAGAGTGAGAGAATCTCCCTCTGTCCTTTTCTTAATGTTCTCATGGCTGGTCAAATAATTAACAAGACAGGTTAGCAGGAGAAAATAATACCAAGTTTAATAACATGTATACATGAGAGAAACTCAGAAATGAGCAACTCGTCCCTCTGTCTAAGCTGCCAGCTTAAGTATTGTAGCTAAACAGGAGGATGGTGTTGGGGGTGGGTAGTGGTCTAGGACCACAGAGGGCAAGAAGACAACTCACATGGAGATAGAAATGCAAATGTTTGCCTGACAACTCTTCTCAGTGTCATCTATAGATAATGTGGTCAGGGAGAGATAGAGTTTTTGATAAAAGGGGCTTGGTGCCTTTCCTATTGTAACATCTATCTTACATTATCTTTACATCCATCATGATAATAACTCCTTCCTGAAACAGATCTTTTGTTTTAAATTCTTTAGGCAGTTTGGGAGGGGAAATTCAAATATTCTTCCTGAGGTCTCTGAGTCCTTATTTTCTTCAGCTCGAAATAATCCACACACCAGGGTGGTGTCTAATGGGGTAGCTTGCCCTGAGCACCATCACCTCCATTTATAAGGATGCACCCGTTATATAGATTCTGTACAAAATGGCAAAAATCACTTTTTCCTTTTCAAAATTTATTTGTTTTAACTTTTAATAGTAAGAACCTTAGTGTTGGGTAAACTGCTGCACAATTACTGGAAATGCTGTGAGTCTTTTTGAAAAGTGTAGAAGTCTAAAGATAATGAAAAGTACATTTCTTCAATGTCAAGTCCCTTGATGATCTGATAGGCCTCTGTCTAGTTGTACCCGGAAGAAATGGAAGATTGAACACCAGCACAGCACACAAGGAAACAGGCTGCCAACTTGAGGGATTCCCATAGACCACAGAGTGCCTGGCAGACTCTTGGAGATTAAATCTGGGCTTTGTCCATGGGTTGGCCCTGAGAGGAAGATTTTGCTTAAATGACCAGAGAATAGACAACATATTTTGTTGATAATAATTCTTACCATGTAAATTTCTTTATAAATCTCTAAATAAAATAAAGAAATATAATCCTCATAGAAATCAACTCTTACTGACAAGCCCCACAGCCTTCTTTAGAGAGCTCAACAGAAAATGTCTCCACTGACTGTGAATTGCTCTTCTCTGAAAGCCAGCCAGCACTTCACTGATAGCCCTGGATAAGGAAGGGCAGATACAATTCTTTGAAGATATTTAGCTGAATTCAGAACCAAAAATCCTACCTCCAGTTGGCTCCTCTGTGAGAATGGGTGGCCGGCCTTGTTTAACAGCCTGAGCTGTTGAGGTTTCAGATGAGATAAATTGCTCTGTTCCCCAGGGATGGAAAAGCTGGACTGTGACATCGATTCAGGGCTGAGACTTTGCAGATAAAGATAGGGTGATAGAGAGGAATAAAGATTTCAGCAAATTGGTTTGTTGTTCTCTACAGCGGAAAAAATTTAAGAAGCAGATAGTCTCTCACTCCAACTTCTCTTCCCTGTTCTCTATCTGTCATATCACTGTAAAAATTCTCTCTATGAAATTTCAGTCTTTTTTCTTTGTAGTGTGTTTATTATCATCTTTATGAATTCTTTGACTTCACCACCTTCTTGGCACCACAACGCTAGCCATTGAGATATTATTATAGATTCAGTTTTGCAATTTCATCCCCTTATCTCTATTTCCTCTGCCTTTTCGTAGTTTTAGTTCTTATTGTATCTTATGCTTGAAAACATTTGAAGCTTACAGTGTGTATCAGTTCCTTATTTTCTCAAATTTTTATTATCTTAGTGTCCTCAACTATCACTTTTTTTTAGAAAAGAAGTGAAATACATAACAGAACAATACACTCTAATACATTGACAACTTATAAAATTAAGTTCAACCTGAAATCCCTCCCCACGTAACAGAGACCATCTTTTATAATTCACAATGATTTAGTGTGGGCAGGGTCAGTTTATCAATGATTTTTGGATGTTTTAAATCACATGAGATATATACAGTGTAAGGTAAAATTGTTAATCTTGCAGAAGTTGTAGAATTTCCTGATGTTTAGGGGAGTTGGTGGTGGAGAACCTGAATCATATGAAAAGTAGTTGATTAATTAGCACCTGAGTTTGTTAATTTGGTAAGGATGATGATGAGACATACATGTTGAAAAGATAACTTTGCATATCAGAGTATTTTCAGAGGACACTGAGAAAATTCATAATATTCTCAAATACTACAAAAAATGACCATTTTTTCATAAAAGATGTCATACATGACGGCATCATATACTTCCGTCAGAAAATTTGCAATGAAGAAAATTAACACTTCAGTCATTTTAATTCTAACAATTTTTTCATGCTTACTAGTAGGTTAAAAAAACTTTTTAGAAATAAAGTGATAAGTGATGTACTTGCTTCATTTTTAAATTTTTTTAGTAAAAAACTTTTTCATATTTTAAAAAAATATTTATTTGTATTTATTTTATGCTGAATTTATTCCTGGGCCCAAAGATTTTTTTTTTAATTAACTAACACCAATTCTTTTCAAACTCTTTCAAAAAGTTGAAGAGGAGAGAATACCTCTAAAGTCATCCTATGGGATTAGCACTACCCTGATATCAAAGCCAAAGACACTAAGAGAAAAGAAAACTATAGGTGAATATATTTGATGAATATTGATATAAAGATCCTCCATAAAATAGTAATAAACTAAATTCATCAGCATATTAAAAGGATTATACAGCATTTTTAAGTGGGATTTATTCCTGGAATACAAGGATGTTTCAATATATGAAAATGAATTAATGTAATAAACCACATTAACAGAATGAAGGAAAAAAACACATGATCATCTCAATGGATGCAGAAAAAGCATTTAACAAAACTCAACATGCTTTCATGCTAAAACCACTAAAAAACCCCTCAGAGTAAAAGGAAACTAATTCAACATAATAAAAGCCATATATAGAAATACACAGAGAACCTCATATTCAAGGGTGAAAGACTGAAAGCTTTTTCCCTAAGATCAGGAACAAGGCAAGAAGGCCCATTTTCACCACATCTATTCAACATGATATTAGAAGTTCTAGCCAAAGCAATTAGGCAATAAAAAGAAAGAAATAGCATCCAGATTGGAAAAGAAGAAGTAATATTATATTTGTTTACAAATATTATCTTATATGTTGAAACCCCTAAAACTTCCACCAAAAATTTGTTAGAACTAGTAAATTCTGCAGAGTAGTGGGACACAAAATCAACATGCAAAAACTAGTTGTTCTTCTATACATTAATAATAAGTAATCTGAAAAAGAAATTTAAAAACTTTAAATTTTTATTTACTATAGCATCAAAAAAGTAAAATACTTAAGAATCAACTTACTCAAAGAGGTAAAAATTCCAATGATGGTTTTGCAAAAATAGAAAAATCTATCCTAAAATTCATATGGACTCTCAAAGGACACTGAATAGCCAAAACAATCTAGAAAAAGAAGAACAAAGTTAGAGAACTCACACTTCCTGATTTCAAAACTTACTATAAAGTAATCAAAACAGTGTGGTACTGGCATAAATACACACACCATACTAATGAAATAGCACAGAGAGCCCAGAAATAAAACTTTGCCTATATGGTCCAATGATTTTTGACAAGGGTGCAAAGATCATTCATTGGAGAAAAGATCAGTTTTTCAACAAATGTTGTTGGGAAAACTGGATTCCCACATACAAAAGAATGAAGCTGGACCCTTACTTTACACCACATACAAAAATTAACTCAAAATCGATCAAAGATATAAATGTTAGAGTTGAAGCTATGAAATCCTTAGAAGAAAACACATGGTAAAAGCTGTGTATCATTGGGTCCAAATGCCATTGCAAAAATGATTTCTTTAATATGACACCAAAGACATCAGTAACAAAAAAATAACAAATTGGACTTCATCAAAACGAAAAAGTTTTCTGTATCACAAGATACTATCAACAGAGTAAAAAGGCAAACCACGGAATGGTTGAAAATATTTGTAAATCACAAATCTGATAAGGGATTAATATCTAGAATAAATAAAGAACTTCTACAAGTCAAGAATAAAAAAACAACTCAATTTAAAAATGCACAAAATACTTGAATAGACATTTCTCCAAAGAAGATATAAAATGAACAGGAAACACATGAAAAGATGCTCAATATCACTAAGTATCAGGAAAATGTGAAATAAAAGCACAATGAGCTACTTTTTCACACCCATTAACATAGTTACTATCACAAAATCAGAACATAAGAAGTGTTGGCAAGGATGTTGAGAAATTGGAACCCTTGTGCTCTGAGTGTGAGAATATAAAACTGTGGAAAACAGTATGGCAGTTCCTTCAAAAATTAAAAATAGAATTACTATATGATCTAGAAATTCCACTTATGGGTTCTGAAGTAATAAAAAAACATATTTATCGGCCTCTGCGTCCAGTTCTTGGCACAGAGCTCCTAAAACCTTTGTAATTTCCCCAGTGATAAGAACATTAGGAGAATCTTTTGTTCTATTGAGGCAACTCTGGGTGGGCTCCTGGATGGCTCCTGAATGGGGGCTGGTCACCAGAAAGACCAAGCCCTGATTAGAAGCTTGGAACTTTTAGCCCTACCCCTTATCCTCCAGAGAGAGGAGAGTGGCTGGAAACTGAGTTAATAATTGATCATGCCTATGTGAGGGAGCCTCCATTAAAATCCCAATAGAAGGAGGTTCAGAGAGCGTCCAGGTTGGCAATGACAAGGACTGCTTGGAGAGTGGTGCACCTGGAGATGGCATGAAAGCTTTGTGTACTATCTCCATACCTTTCCCTATACACCACTTCCAACAGGTTCTTCTTGAATTATATCCTTTTATAATAAACTTGTATCAAGTAAATGTTTCTCTGAGTTTTGTGAGCCACTCTAGCAAATTAATCAAACCCAAGGAGGAGGTTGTGGGAACCTCTGGTTTATAGCCAGTAAGTCAGAAGTACAGGTAACAACCTGGGCTTGTAACTGGCATCTGAAGTAGAGGTGAGGTTGGGTGGGTGTGCAGACTTATAGGATGGAGCCATCAACCTGTGGAATCTGATGTATCTCTGGGTTGTCAGCATCAAATTGAGTTGAATTATCTGGCCACCAGCTGGCATTCCAAGAATTGTTTGTTGGAGGTGTGGGGAACCCTCCTACATGTGAAAAAGTGAATCTGAGAACACCATTTATGGGTATACACCCAAAAGAACTGAACGCAGAGGTATAAAGACATATATGTACACCCATGTTCTTAACAGCATTATTCAAAATAGCCAGAAGCTGGAATCAAGCCAGGTGTCCATCAATGGATGAACTGACCAAAAAATGTGGTGTATACACATAGTGGAATACTATTCACCCTTAAAAAGATAGGAATTTTGACACATGTTATGACATGATGAAACTTGAGGAATTTATGCTAAGTGAAATAAAGCCAGTCACAAAAGGAAAAATACTGTATGATTCCACTCATATAAGGTAGTTAGAGTAGTCAAATTTATAGGAATAGAAAGGAGAATGGTGGTTCCCAGGGGCAAGAGGGAGGGATAACAGGGAGTTGTTGCTTAATGGACACAAAGTTTCGGTGCAAGCTGAAAATAGTTCTGTGGATGGTTGGAGGTTATGGCTACACAATTATGTGAATGTATTGAATGTCGCTGAACTGTACACTTAAAAATGGTTAAAATTTTATGTTATGCATATTTTATGACCATTAAAAAAATAATTATTTTCAACAAATGAACAAACACTAGCTACATACAATAGCATGGATGAATATCACAACCATAATGCTACATAAAAGAAATTATATTCAAAAGGCTATATATTTTATAATTCCATTTATATAAAATCCAAGAAAGAAAGAAAACCGAGGTCTGGCTTTTAGTAATTGTGGAGTAACTTGTTGAACTAACACTCTCACAGATAACAATGATAAAATCTGCACAAAATATATATATTTATACAGACTCGTGTAGCTATATGTAATACACGTATAATAAATGTGTATTTCTGTGTATTTATAAATCACTTCCAAAAGCAAGCAGAACTGAGAGGGAGTCTTCCCTTAAATGACGGGAATTGCACCAGGAGATATTTGCAAGCTTGAGTCTTTTGCCTCAAAGCATTCCAAAATCTGTACATGGCCCAGACAGGGTAAAAACTACAGTCTTACTTGTAATGTTAGAGGCTGTATTTTGGGACTGGCAGAGTAGCTGGCAAGTTAGGGGAGAAATTCTGGAAGGGAGGGAGCCACAAAGAGGAATATCACAAAATATATATGTAAGTCTCTCTCCCACACACACCAAATTGGCAGATCTTTGAACAACACACATGCAGGGTAGGCCCCAGAAGGCCTAGTGTAAAAACAGCAGTTGGAAGATGAAAGAACTGACTGAGGATTTCAGCTATGCCCACTGTAAAGGAGATAGGATTGAAATTTCAGTCCAACCAAGTTGATTCTCTGCTAGAAAAGTAACAACACTTTTCAAAGGAATACAATAGAATCCGGAACCTCTATACTTATCTTTCATGATTTCCAGTACACAATTTAAAAGAATCATTAGATTTGAAGAAATAGGAAAATGTAATCCATATATGACCAAAAGCAGGCAGTAGAAACTCTCCCCAATGTGTTTCAATTAGCAGTCAAAAATACAAAAGCAGCTGTTATAAAGACGATCATGGTGGTAAAGAAAAATATTCCCATAATGAATGAACAGAAGTGGGAACTCAGCAGAGAAGTGGAAATTACACAAAAGAACCAAATAGGAAGATGAAATAAAATAAATAATTTTCAGTTTACCAGTAGATTAGAAACCGTAGAAAAAACATGAAGATACAGCAATAGAAATTATCCAGTCTGAAGAAAAGAATGTAAAAATCTTGAAGAAAAGTGAAGAGAGCCTTATGACCTGTGAGATGATTGAGTTCCAAGCAGAAAGGAGAGAGACAGAAAAATTAAATGAGGCAGAAATGCAAATCAATAAGTAATAGCATAAAACTTTCAAAATATGGTGGAAAATCTAAAATTTTAGATCCAAGAAAGTCAGCAAACCCACAAAATAAAGTATAAAATAAAAGCATACTTAGGTACATGATAGCCAAGCTACTAAAATCCAAAGATAAAAAGAAAATCTTGAAAGCAGTCATGGAAATACATATATACAGGGGAAGACATTACATACAGGGAGAAATAAGGTGAATGATGGATGATATATTATCAAAAACAAAAGAGACAACTCAACAACAATATGACATCTTTCAAGTGCAGAAAGAAAACCCAAAAGTCAACACAAGATTCTATATTTAGCAGTACTCACTTTCAAAAAGGAAGCAGAAGCCACAATAAGATACTGCACGCCTATTAGGTGGCTGAAATAAAAAATAAAATTGCAAATACCACATGCTGGTGAGGAGTAGGAGCAATTAGAACTGGCAATGCAACATGATAGTTGCATTCAGAAAAGAGTTGAGCAGGTTCTTATAAAGCTAAACATACACTTATTATATGACTCAGATATCCCACTCCTAGGTATTTACTGAAGAAAATTGAAAACTAATGTTTAAACAAAAATCTTTGTAGGAATCTTTATAGCCATTTTATTCATAATTGCCAAAAGCTGGAAATAAACTAAATGTCCTTCGTCAGGTGAATGGAGAAAGAACTGTGATGCATTGGTACATTAGAATACTACTTGGCAATAAAAAGGATAAACTCTTTTTTTGTGTGTGTGAGGAAGATAAGCCCTGAGCTAACATCCATTGCCAACCCTCCTCCTTTTTTTCCCCCAAAGCCCCAACAGATTGTTGTATGTCATAATTGCACACCCTTCTAGTTGCTGTATGTGGGACACGGCCTCAGCATGGCCAGAGAAGTGATGTGTCAGTGCGTGCCCTGGATCCGAACCTGGGCCGCCAATAGGGGAGCGCACGCACTCAACCGCTAAGCCACGGGGCTGGCCCCAGGATAAACTCTTGATTCACACAACAACATGGATGAATCTTGGATGCATTTCTCTAAGTGAAGGAAGCCAGATTCAAAAGGCTATATAGTATATGATTCCATTTGTATGACTTTCTATAAAAGGCAGAATTACAGGGATGGAAAATGATCAGTGGTTGCCAAGGGATGGAGTAGGGGAATGGGTTGAATACAAAGGGATAGCATGAGAGAACTTTGGGGGTGAAAAAAACAGCTCTGTATGGTACTGTGGATATGAATGCATGACCATAAAGTCAAAACCCATAGAACTGTACACAGCAAAGAGTGAATTTTACTCTGCAAATTTTAAAAATCAATCAGGATGCTGGGGAACCCAGATGGAATGCAGTGACAAATGAATCTCACTGTATTACAAGCATGTGACATACCCATACAGAAGGGGTGGGGATGAAAGGTCCTGACCTAAGTTACTTTGGAAGACAGTGTTTGACGGGGTATTGTAAAACTAAAGTACTGTACACAAACACTGTACTCTAGGTGGTAAATTTGTTTTTCATAAGGGTATGGATTAGCAATTCTGAAACTAGTTGACACAGTAAATATATTTTAGCTAACTGGAGTTAATTTCTCATTTTTGGTGAAAGAAGTTACAAATAAACAAAAGGAGAATGCTAGAATAAACTCTGTGGTGCTGGATTGGAGTTGGAAGTATCAATATGAATCCATGTTTCTTTTAACATATCTATCCAAATAGACAGATAGATTGATATATAGATTGATAGATTGATAGACAGATGTGTCTACCTGAGTTTATATTCATACATACATTTCCAAGCTCTGCTGAGAGGCTCTAGAAACAGTGACACTCTAGTATTAATGAGCACACCTAGCTCCCAGATCTTGTTTTCTAAATATCATTCTCCAATAAAATAAACCAGATATTTCTTGGAGAAATGGCTAATTCTAGGGCTGGAGATGGAAAATACAAGATGAGCCTGGATCATCTTATAGTGTCAGAAAGTAGGAAAGTGCTTTCAAAAAAAAAAAAAAAAACACAGAAAATGATGGGATGTGTCAAAAGGAATCAATCTGACAGACTTCCCAATGACTCAAGCTGGAAAACTGTGAGCAACAAAATAAATAATGGTAGCATTGGATTATTACCCAGAGAATAAAATAAATATCCACGAGGCTATACTGATATAAAAAAGATTAAATAAGAAAGGAAGGGAAGGAAGAAAGAAAAAAGGGGAAACAAAAGAATGAGAGAATGACCGAAAGAAAGGAAGAAGGAAGGGGGGCGGGAATCTTCCTCACAGAATTCCAAATAATAAATGCTCTAGATAGCATGAAATAGAATATCGCCACTTTAACACTACAACACTACAGTAATAATTACTGTTGGAAAGATTGACTGATGAATGCAAAAACTGTGGATGAAACTTAAAGAAGAAACAGTACATTTGCAGAGTCTCAAAGCATTTCCTTTCCAAACACTTAACTTATTTCTCTTATTTCTTTTTTTTATAATTTTATTTATTTATTTATTTTCCCCCCAAATCCCCAGTAGATAGTTGTATGTCATAGCTGCATATCCTTCTAGTTGCTGTATGTGGGACACGGCCTCAGCATGGCTGGAGAAGTGGTGCGTCGGTGCGCGCCAGGGATCCGAACCCTGGCCACGAGCAGCGGAGCGCATGCACTTAACTGCTAAGCCACGGGACCGGCCCCTCTTATTTCTTTAAAATACCTATGACTATCTAAAGCAAAAATTATAACACTGTATTGTAGGATTTATAACATGGGTAGATGTAAAATTTATGACAGTAATAGCACAAAGAACAGACAGAGGTAAATGGAACTGTTCTGTAGCAAGGCTTCCATATTTTACATTGATTAAACTGGTGAACTATTAACTCTAGGTAGGCTGTGATATCTTAAAGATGCATATTGTAATTTGGACCAACCCGTAAAAATGCAAAGGTATGTCACTTAAATGCTAATAAAGGAAATAAACAGCATGCCAAAAAACGTTTTTACAAGACTGTTCACAGGAGATGACCTGCACGTCCCCAGGAGGAAGATGAACGCACTTTGGAGCATCCACAGAGCAGAACGCCCTCAGAACTGCCGAGGAGCAAATGCTGACACACACATGCTGAGAGAGACTCATCAAACTCGTGCTGAGGGAGGCAAGCTGGACAGAAAACAACACACATAGGATGATTTCAGCCAAGATGAACCTTTGCTGAAAAAACTAGAACAGGGGTTGCATCGGGGGAAGGAAAAAATTGCCTGGGAAGGAACAGGAAGGAGTTTTCTGGGGGTGATGGAAATATCCTATTCTTAAAGGGATGAAAGTTATATGGGCATGTTTATTTGCCAAAACTGTACGGTTGAGATTTGTGCCTTTCAGTGTGCATACATCTTACTCACCACACACGCACAAAGGCTTAAAAGAATAATAAAGTGAGGTGGGAATGGCATGGAGTGTGGATGAAACAAAAATGGCAAATGATTAGTAGTTGTTGAAGCTGGGTGAAGGGCCTAACATGCTATTTTGTTTATTTTGTATATTGTTTAAATTGTTCAGTAATAAAACACTTGTATAAGAAGACAAACTTGACATACAGTGTTCGCTGGTAAGATATCAGTTACCTTTGGGGAGGAAATAGGGAGAAAGGGATTGTTGGGGACTGACTAAAGTTGGTGCTAGTTCTTGGTCACACAAGTGTGTTCACTTTGTAATAATTCTTTGAGATTTACGTGGATGACTTCTCCATATATTTCTGTACACGTGTTACACATCAATAAACATTTTAAATCCGGCATATTTGCACAAAGATACTAACTCAATATATCAGAATAACAGCAGTGTTTTGTTTTAAAGTGGAACACATTCACTCATGACACCATTAGATGCATTTTAATACTCCCAAGTATCTCTTAATGCCCTCATCCTTGCGTGGTCCCCTGGGTCTTTACATTTTAGCCTCAGTTTTGTAAGTGGCAGGGATTTGAGATTTTATGATGCCATCTTTCTCCAGCAAGGTCCACCCCCACCACGATGCTCACCAAGTCCTCGACACCTAGCACAGTGCCACGTTCACAGCATGCACTCAAGACCTGTGGGACTGGGTTGAATGAGGAAGAAAATGAGGAGCACATGATGTTCGTAACTTATGTCTAGGTGCCATATTGTGACTTAGGAAATTGGTAGAGTTTTTCGATAGATTTGCTATGCCTTCTAATTTTTCCTATTTAAAACAATGGGAAATAGGGTCTCAGAGTTCTTTCTCAGAGGAAGTCTGACATTTCAGGCACATATTACTGACAATTACTAATGGCATATGGCTTTCCCACCTCATCTTAGTGTTAAGTTTTTAATTCCTTACCTTGGATGGAAATGACATAACGTTGCTTCTTCCAAATCTTGTAGTAATACCGATGCTCCAGAAAGTCAGGCCACGGATATTCTGCTGTTGTGTGTTCTCCCTGCAAAAAAGTGGAGCTGTGTATCCACCAGTCTGAGAAGTGTGTGGTGCTGTAGTATTTGGAGTCAATCGGAAAGGCTAAATGGAAAAACAACTTCAGAGAATTATCACCATAAACCCCCACAGCAACAAATTGTTTTGCTTAATTATTTTGTGATTCTGAGGGTATATTTAAACAGGGATATTAAAACTAGTTCCCAAGAAGCCAGCCCTATAGTAGAGCAGAAATTGTATATTACCTTCCTGCACAAACTTGCCTAACATTGTGGGAGGTACCAATGGGAAGTTTCGGTGTTGTTGCCTATGTTAACGAGGCCAAGAGGTCTACACTGGGATAAGGAAGTCCAGTGAACCAGCCTGTGTGCAGCGTGGGAGTAGGGGCATGTATGTGTTCCCCTGAAGTGGCTTAGGGGTCACTTACCAGTGCACCTGAGTTTTCTGTCTGTATAATGCAGGAATTGGGGCTGTCGAATGTGATGTTTTCTCCTTTTCATGACATGGCTCAGGGCAGTCCTTCTAAGACTCCTGATCAGGTATGCGCCCTTCAGGCAGATTGGGTCCAAAGGGAGGATCTCTGCAACGACCCTGACCACGGGTCCAGAGCGAGGATCATGGCAGCCTGGAGGGATAGGGGGAATGGTAGGACAGGTGGCATTGAAAAGGCAAATTCCAGGATCCCAGGCACCCGATATTTCCATTTTAGATATTGAATTTACATTTCAAATATTGGCCAGGGGGCTTCCACCAGGGCTGCAAGTAACCTTAGCAATAGCCAAGCAGGTGAGCCCCACCCCTATCTGAGTTCCGACCTCAAGGGTTGCAGCCCAACCACACTGCGCATACTCTGGGGGTTGGGCAGGGCATGGAGAATGGGCATGGTATAGAGAAGAGGTGGGGAAGAGGGTGGGATAGAGAAGCAGAGGGGTGGGGCCCAGGGGCCGAAGGACAAGGCAAGAGTTGGGGCCACGAGCTGTGCATGCTAGGAGCATTTCTCTCTTAACCGCTCCCAGCTGGCAACCTGTAGGGCTGCAGGACTAGAACTCCCAGGATGCTCTGGGCACAGGGCTGTGCCTGGCCCTGGGGGGAGGGGCAGGGCAGTGTGATGTTGGCTGAGGGCCAAACCCCCATTGACTCAGGACTCAGGTCCTGCACCCGCTCCACGTGGACTGATTCCCAGAGGGATGTGACGGGACGAGAGGGACCAAGGCGTTGGAGGGTGTGGCAGCTACATGGGCAGCCGCGGGACTGCAGCGTGCAACTGCTTTTGTCCAAAATTGAAGCCCAGACTGGCGCCTCTTCCTCACCGCCTCCCTCCTTTGCTTGATTCCTCCTCCCCACTGTGTGTCTGTGGGTCTTTCCACAGCCTCCTACCTAGTCCACGGCCAGGTGCTTCTCTAAACTGCTTATGGGAACTGGTTTGACATCCCAGAAACTTTCCACATTGCCTGCTGCTCTCTGCCTTCTCCAGCCAAAGTGCCATCATTTCATCAGCTTTTGGGAGACATTCGCCCTTGTGGTCCCTCTTGGAAGCACAACTTTGGAGTTTTGCAAGGTGGTAACATTGACTGTTGCTTGCTTTTTTCACAGATGTGGAAGTTGAGTCATCTGTGAGGTTAATCACTGGTTTCCCCAGGATCCACTAAGAGCAGAGGAGAACAAATCAATTCCCAGGCAAGTATCTAGTAGGACGTTTTCACTAACCCATTCCAGTACAGAGGCCTCCGAAACAGCATCCTTAGGATGAGAATAGCTTAAGCATTTAGCCCTTTAGATTAAACACCTAATCTCAGCTCAGGCCTGAGTGGCCAGTCTCTCAAGGACATGAGTGATGACTCTGATCCTTCAGGAAGAGACCGGTGGTCCGGCTTTGGGAGAGACATATTAGTGGTAGACAGCACCTGGGCAGCATTTGAAACCCATCAGCTTTAACATCTCTGCTTTGGATTCCGGCAAGGTTCCAAGATAAACATGCCCAGGGATAGTCAGATGTACCGTATTCTTTAAAAATTGATTAGACTAGTGAAAGGAACAGAGCACAAAATATCCTGTTTATTTGCAAAAGATGAAATGCAAGCAAGACCTTCTTGTTAATTGTTTTATGCTCATTCTCTTGTCTGTACTGTACGCTTGAATGCAGAAAAAAAATTGGAATTGAAAAGTTATCTTTTCCTGAGATTGGTAAATTAACTTAAAAGTCTTATTGAAACCTGTGGAGGAATGGTTAGCAGCTTTCACGATTTATGTCCTCCCTAAAACTTTGGGTGTTGATCTACATGAAAAAAAGTCCTTGTTTATATTACACATCCCAATAGGTTACATTTCCGATTCCTGAATGTGGGATATTATCAAAACAACTGAATAAGCTGGTCATGGAAACTGGACCCTGTCACTATGTGAAGAATTTGCCTCGTTATGAATTAATGACATGAATTCTTTAACATTTTTGTAAAGAAAGAATGAGAAACTCTGCAGTGTCTCTGAATGTGGCAATACAGGCAATTCTCATTAGACCACATCCTCGGGTTCTTCTCTCGTGTTCAATAGACCCGGGTGATAGTCTGTGTGTTCAGGTGCAACGCCGCTCGCACAGCCCCAGTGTTCCATCCTACTCTGGCCTGTGACCTCTTCAGGGGGTTCTGATGACACTCCTCCACAAGGGTTGGAAGGAGACATTGTCCCATGAGGATATTCATCATCTTGAAACAAAGATTAATGGAGAGGAAAGTTTTGGGGTCTGTGTGCTCCAATGCAACTGCTGTTGGGGTGTGGCTTCAGTGACCACTGTGCTCCCAGCAGTCCCCACAATGGCTGTCTCAGACGTTTGATCTCCTGGTGCAACCACAGCAGCTGTTGACAGAGCTGGGCGCTCGTGGTTCAGTGTCTTCCGTCAGATTTTGTGGCTCTGACCCTCCTATGTTCGCCCCCTTCCCATTCCTATCTGCTGAGTTGATTGCTTTGTAGTTGTTTCCTAGGAGCCACTGTGCATAACTGGATTTCACAGTCTCTTTAGGGACCCACCCTCATGACACGAGTCACTGTACAACAGTGACTTATCCTGGTGTAGCCCGTGTTCATTGTCTCCAGTGGAGCTGTGAAGAACCCTGCTTACTCGGAGCTCCTCTCATTCTCATGCTGCTGGGGCTGCTTACGAAGTTGAGCATCCCATCTTTGGTCTCATTAACATTATTCTTTTCATCTATTATTTTGAAGTCGGATATGGCTTTGTTAATAATGTGGACACTGTGTGTCACAGGAACTTTTATGTATCTTCCCCAACAGCTCTGTGAAGTAGGTCTGTGATCCCCATATTATAGGGGGAGACACTGAAGGTAAGAGAGATGCAATAGCTTCCT
This sequence comes from Diceros bicornis minor, assembly GCF_020826845.1. NCBI lineage: Eukaryota > Metazoa > Chordata > Mammalia > Perissodactyla > Rhinocerotidae > Diceros > Diceros bicornis. The sequence continues at coordinate 641,294 of NW_026690880.1, read as the reverse complement.
TCACTTCACACAGTTTCCTGGTACATTTTGTGTCTCCATATGGAGCTCCGCCTCTCAGGTGTGTGCACTTAGCTGGTGTTCCACTTTATGCCTCTCTGCCAGCCGCCCCAAAGGCACACGCCCCATCCTGAGTCCATTGTCTGCTTGATGGCAGTCGCCCTGCACAAACAGGATTCGGGGAGGGAGTGGACTAGAGGGCGTGGTCCTCCGGCTTAGCCTGGCCAGGTTCTAGGTTCATTGCGAGAGCTGGAGCAGTGGAAGATACTGACTGTATCTGTGAGTGACTGACTGTCACTCACCTGGAAGTTTTGTTATGTAGAAATACTCCACTGACTTTTTGCAGGTGTCATGTCCTCTTTGTCTTCACTGTTCCTGTGGGCTTTCTCCTACAGTCCATGCTGTGCAGTAACAGAGAGAACAGAGACTGGTGAACATAATACTGTTGCCCTGCACCAAACAGTCACATCACTCATTTTTCTAATTATAAAACAAGTACACACTGTAAAAAAAGTCAAATTGCACTGATCTATGTAAAGTAAAGTGAAATATTCCCCTTTCATCCCCTTCCCTGAAAACTCACTCTCCGACTCAGAATGAACTATTGTTAAGAGGTTGTGGCTTATTCTTCTGGAAATTTCCGATGAATTTGTAAATACACAAAGTTTTTTTAAACATAAATTACATAACTACATCGTTTTTCAATTTGCTGTTTCCCAAACCATATATCATACACCTCTCTCCTTAGCAGTGTGCATCATTCTAACTTACCTTTTTAGAAGGTTTAGAGGTATTCCAAAGAATAGGCATATCATGATCTGTTTACATCTTCTTTGATATCAAAGGGTTTACATCCAGTTTCACTATTATACACAATGCTGCTATAAGATCCTTGTGTGGAATTTATTACACTGCTATTCAACTGCTCACTTTGCTTTGTTTCCTTTTATTCAGAGACTATGATATATTTTTAACACTTTTATGGTAATTATTTTATAGGGAAATTCATTTTATCACTGAATAACGACATGTATGGGGAAGCTGGACTTCAAGGTCATCCATCTCAGTATTCTGGAGAAAAATCATGAAACTTAGAAGGTATTATGCTTGCTCCATCACATTCTAACAAGTCATGTTAACAATTTAAAGTTGAATCTTTGAATAGCCTCTACTCTCTCTGTTCAAATGAAGGATGACTTTTTCTTGTCTTGAAAACTTCTGACTCCAAGGGCTCTCAGTTGTGCTTCAGAGAGTGTAGGATACTGGCGTTGTATCTATTTCTCTTCAGCTGTAGGCTGTGTCTTCTAAAGATCACAGAATTGAACATGGTCCAATCGATATATATGATTTGGTTCAAAAATTCAAAGTAATGAACCCAAGATAGGAATCTATAACTTTGGTTCTTAATAAAGAATTTCCTTTGATATCCTTAAGCCCCTGTCATTACTAGTAAAAACTCACCTATGGGTAAAGAGATGTGGTTCTGCTGGCAATGTCTGGCTTGAACATCCATAGTTAAGCCTGCCACATCTGTAGGTAGATTAGACTTGACCTCTTGATGACCTCTGCCCTTGGTCTTTGACCTGGGAAAAATAAGAATTTAAAAAAGCTGCAGTTATTAGCACTCAATGTTAGAAATGCCCATTAAAGAGTGAGTTTGGTTTGGTAAACTAAAGGGAGTATAAGCATAACAAAGTCTTTAATATATATAAAATTTCAAAAAATTCTAATTTTTAAAAATATAGCTCTATTTTTGCCACAGTGCAAGCTGTGTATATATGAATGAAGTATCCCTCTGTCAATTTCTTAAGTTGTTTCTATTGATTTCATGGATTTATCTTCTAACCCGCATTCCAAGTGCGAAAGGACATCTTGGTCCTTCAAAGAAAAGAAACCATTGAAATTTGATTTTCTTTTAGCTCGGCATCCCACAGGTTTGAGAAATAAATGATCATGTAATGATACAATGATTTTGAAATCTAATTGTTAATTAGGGGGGTGTAAGGGATGATTGAATGGTGGTTCATCCCCATGGTCAGGGGTATTGTACACATGGACGTGTAAACACGATTCAGGAAGCTGCTTCAGCTCCGTGACATCCCTTAGAACCACAGTGCAGGAGGATCTAGGTACACAGCCGTCTGCCTCGATCTCCTGGGTTACATGTAGATCCAGGGGTCTTGAGAGTGGCTTCAGAGCAGCTAACTTTTATCTATTTCTCCCCTTCTTTATCTCCAGTTTATCTCAAACAGTCCTGACTACCATATTTTAAAGTAAGACCAATTATAGTTATCTACATGAGTTTCTTGTTCATTATTGCAGAGTAGTAATCAAGGATACCATTAAATATCATTTAATTGACCTTATTAAATTTGTTGTGCCTTATAATTGATTAGAACACTACGTTTAGTTCAGCGTTAGATATTCACCAAGTGCGTTAATCTGCTTACAACTGCTATGTGCCTCACTCCTCTTAGAAGTGTATCTTTGGTCCATCACAAGATTTTAATGACTCAAATCATTATAAATTAAGATAATGTACTGTCTTTTGGATGATAGGGAGGCATATGGGTCCATTTTGGAAATATGCCCATCTGTCTTTGCTCCCCATGGGAAGTTTCTGGTCACTAGGTCTCCAGGTGGCTTGCATAAGCCCTAGGTCTGTAATAGCTTGGTGCCTCTCCTTCTAATTGGGGTGGAAATAAAACAGATTAGAAAGACTTATTAAAGTTTTGGTTGCATGAAGTCTTCTATGAAGACCATCCATGCATAGTGTTCTGGATAGCTCTCTGTTTCTAAGACTACTAGTTATTTTAAGGGCTTGTCAGGAACTGTGAAAGGTCTGATATTTTACCTTTCCTGCAAGCTAATAAGTTAGCCTACAATGGTTTAACAGATGCTGACAAAAGACACGAGACCCATGAGTCAGAGACAAAGGACTTAATGACACAACAATAACAGTGGCCAGAGTATCAGCATTTGCACCGGTTCACTAAGTCTCACTTCCTACAGGGTGAGACAAGTGGTCCAGGTGACATGCAGAGCGTTGCAAGATCTCAGAGCCTAAGGAACTCAAATCTTTGATAACGGGCAGGATGTCTGCTAACCTTTGCCCTGGGGGGGTGTTAGTTTTATTATACTGGGCAGTAAGCAAGCCTGCCCTTTGCTCCAGAGGAGACCACTATTTCTATCTTCCAAGGCTGACAGCTCTACACACATCCTTGAAAAAATAACCTGGTCTTACTGGCTTTCAAAGATAAGCTTGAATGAGACTTGATCATCATTCAGTTCTTCTGTTTCCTTTATTGAGATTGTGCAAATATGCTCTTTTCTCTGTAAAGTTCACTAACTTTATTCATACATAAGGGATGCTTTTGGTTTTATTTATTAAGTTGAAATTGTCTTATTAGAGTAAATGATGAAACTTTTATGGGTTGGATCTGAAAGTATGATTTCCAGGAAAAATGTGAAAGAAGATTTGTGCTCACAGAACTTTGCCACAAGGAGCTGATAGCAACTTAAATGATTTTAATTTGAATACTGTTTTATACAACTTTCTTCCATTTACTTCATCCTCTCTGCTTCCTGTAACTCTCATATGGGAATGGGGCACTTTCAGGGATTCACTGAACTCATTTACAATATTCAAATGGTTTTGTCTGTTGTGTTTTTTTTATTGAGGTAAAGTTGACATACAACATTATATCAGTTTCATGAGTACAACGTAATGATTCAATGTTTGAGTATATATTGAAATGATCACCACAATAAGTCCAGTTAACATCCGTCCATACATAGTTACAAATATTTTTCTCTTGTGATGAGGACATGGCATATTTTAAGGTGCAGAAGAATCAACGATGGTGTCATACTTTTCTATATACAGCTTGATGAATTTGGACATAAGTATACACCCTTGAGACTGTCATCACCATCAAGGCCACAAACATATCCATCACCTTCCAAAGTTTTCTCTCACCTCCTTTATTACTATCATTCTGTGGTAAGAACTCTTAGTATCTACTCTAGTAACACATGTGACGTATGCAATAGAGTTTTGTTAGCTGAAGGCACTACGCCATATCCTACATCTCCAGAACTTATTTATCTTGATAACTGAAACTTTGTATCATTTGATAATCAGCTCCCCATTTCCCCATCCCTCCAGGCCCTGGCAACCACCATTCTAACCTCTGCTTGTATGAGTTTCACAATTTTAGATTCCACATATAAGTATTTGCCTTTCTCTGTCTGCCTTATTTCACTTAGCATAGTATCTTCTAGGTCCCTCATGTTGTCAAAAATGGCAGGAATTCCTTCTTTATTCAAGGTTGACGAATATTTCATTTCTTTATCCATTCATCCATCAGTGACATTTAGGTTACTTCCATATCTCGCTATTGTGAATTAGCTGCAATGAACATTAGAGTACGGTATCTCTTTGAGACCCTGATTTCAATTCCTGTGGGTATATACCAGAAGTGGGATTGCTGGATCATATGCTAGTTTTCTTTTTTGGAGGAACCTCCATACTGTTTTCCATGATGGCTGTACTAGTTTACATTCCCACAAGGTTTCCTTTTCTCCACATCTTCACCAATATTTGTCATCTTTAGTTTTTTTGATAATCGCCATCTTAACAGGTGTGAAGTTATACCTCATTGTGGTTTTGATTTGCATTCCCTGATGATTAACGATGTGAAACACCTTTTCATACACCTATTGGTCACTTGTGTGTCTGCACTGGAAAAAGTCTATTGTGGTCTTTAGCCCATTTTTTAAATTGATTTGTCTTTTTGTTATTGAGCCAATAGAAAAAAAGGAGAACAAAATTTCCAGGCCTTATGGGTACTTCCCAGTTGAGGCAGACGGTTTTGTCTTTACGGTGGTACCAAAAGGTCATGTTTCGTGCTTTTTCTTCAGCTTGTCATAAGACCAGCACTAGCTGCGGCATGGCAGATAATCGGGATCTTCTGGGTTTGGAGGTTTACAAAATAAATGAGTGGTAAGGAATTTCTTATTTTTCCAAGGAAATTATTGTGACCATAGTCCATGGAATCCAGGATTAGTTAGGTGTAGGAGGAAATTAAGGTGAGGATTGGTGATCTGGCATTACTTCTGATCTTGAGGGACAGGTATCTACTGTATGAGTGTTTAAATAAAAATATTAGAGATCAGGAATTTGTGGTGGGTGAATATGTTTTCTGAATTATTTACTTTTTAACATAACCACTAGGATTATGTGAACATCTGGGATATTGGAGGAGGTCGTTAACAGGGGGTGGTTGATAATATCACTATTGATTTAACCTCTATGCACACCAAGTGGTCAATGGATTAAGCAAATGAGTAGACAGAAAACACAGAAATGGTAAGATTTGGGATTTAGTAAAGGACTGGGGACTGACTGTCCTGAGTGGGAGTGCCAGGACTTGTGCGGTTGAGAGTGACAAGGACAAGAAGAGAATAGAATCACACTCAAATAAGGAGGGGGTGTTAACAGGATGGAGGGGAAGAAATGATCTGGAGTAGCCTTGAATTTTGACCTTGAGCTTTCTGTTCTTGATGCAAATCTGCCTGATGACATCCCAGGACACAGGTCAGATCTATGCCCAGAGGATAGAGGGAGGGTGGAAGTACAAAACAGCCAGGATAATTGTCCTAAAAAGGCAGGCTTCTTTTATCATTTGACCCACTTTCATGATTAATTTTTGTAGGGTAAGAGGAAAAGAAGGATGATAATATGGATGATAGTCACGTCTTCGCAGAGGAAGCAGCATAACTGTGAAAACCAGTCCAAACCAAAGCCTGGTTTAAGCATCTCCATCCCTTTGAGGATGTCCAGTGACATATTCAAGAGGCCGGTGACTAGAATCCCATCACATCCTGACAATGACGGGTCTCTGGGAGGACTCCTTGGACCAGTCCCACCAAGTCTGCTGGCCCGAGAGACCGCAAGGACTGCAGGCCGGCAGCAGTGCAGGACAACCCGTAAGTCCTTTCAATCTTGCCAAAGCATTGCAAAAACTTGCACCTAGTCACACAGGTGAATCCCTGCCAGGTGTTCTCGCAGGTGGTCTGCATTCCAGGTCCCTTGCCCACTCCTGCTGGTCTTCAGAATTGGGAGAGATGATTCCAGGAGCTGATATGGGCATTCCACAGCTCGACTGCCAACAATTTCTGACGACTGAGGAAGGTATCAGGAAGGAGGAAAAGGCAGTGTAGAGCACAGGAGCGAGATAGAGGATAGCACTGATGGAGGACAGACTTGCTAGCTAGGCAGAGAAAGTGAGGGGCCAAGAAGGCCGTCCTGACAGCAGATGAAATGGAGCAGGCACCTCAGTGAGGTCTCATGGCTGCGTCCCTAATGTTTCCTTGCTTTGAGCTCTTGAACTTTTAAAATATTCCAATACTTTTCTTTTATTAAACTCTACTGCGTGACATAGAAAATATACATAGCGGTTTCTTTCTGAGTTGAGAGGTTGAGTTTTAGGTGAGGAGAGAAAGATCTTCCTTTTTCATGCTGTTTTCTCATTGTCCTTTACTATGTACAATATTTATTTGTACTTTAAAGTCAGCAGCCAGTTATCAACGTCATGGGATGATTCAGCTTTTCCCCTCACAGTCACAGTAAAACCTACATAAAGTGGATTATTCTTTTTGTGTAATATTCCAATAGATTCCTAAATATTATTTCAAAAGCACTTTTGTGTCTATGTTCTCATATTAGATATTTACTTCTAGGTCTCCATTTTTCTGTTCTCTGTTGCATGCTAATTCAGAGTTGCATCTAAGGAAATACCAGATTTCCCTCAGTTTTTTAGATCAATGTGTTTTGGATATGTGATTCATGAAAATGGACATGACAGTTGGGAGATCGTGCTACTATCGAAAGAGATCTTTTCAGCATCAGTAATGCTGAAAGCAACCACTGCTTGTTGGGATTTAATTGTCTATTTGAGGGATCAAGCTTTCACTCTTGGCACTTCTCTTTCTCTTTGGAGGGAAAGTACGGCCTTCCCAGTATTTCCATTACCAAATCACTTTCCTGGGTGGATGTGCCATGTCAGGAAGGGCTTGAGATGACGGGAACCAGGGTTCATCCTCAACTTCTGGCTGTCCTGAGAAGTCTTCCCTGGCAGAGTGCAGCCTGTGTGTCTGGGTGACATTTGCAGCCATCAGAAAGGAGGGGATAACTCACAAGTGCCAAGCGATTCATCTGTCCCTTGTCTTACAGGATGTTCCCAAGGGATGAGGTTCAAATTGCCACTTGGTAACCATTTGAAATCTTCTAGTCATGGGGTGGGTTCTCTGTGTGAGCTCAGAGCAGTGTCTGTTCACCACCAGATGGGAAGCATTTCAGTATTTTAATTGGTAAGTCTGTGTTAATGTACGTCCATGGACCATCAGTTCCGTGGCATTCCCTGCTGGAGCCCCCCACACCCCTGTCATGCCTTATCTTTCAAAGCTCCAAACAGTCTTCACACCCCAGGAGGTGGTGGTAATGTAACCACAACACAGGATTGGGGAAAAAAACACAACCACCCAGGGGTGACACTGTTTAAGGGCTCGGGCCCAATTGCCCCATTTGGACGAGTTGGTAACATCAACACTTAGTGTGTAAACTGGAGGATTGTCCAAGATCTTGGACCTAAGAATGACACAGGCTCAGATGTCACCTTGGACAGCAAGGGACAGTGTGGGGTCACTCACTGGCCAGGATTATGGTCCCTTATACTGGCAAAGTAGAGCTCACCGGGCAACCTCTTGCCAAGCCAGAGAGGAGGCTTGGGACCTTCTAGGGAATTTCTGCCCTAAAAGGAATTGCTTAAGGAAGGCAGGGGTGCTGAAAATCCTAGTTGACACGGAGCCGTCATGTTTATGGAACGAGGCCCAGCAGTAGCCTTAAAAGCTGCATAACAAATCTTTCCTCCTTGATACAGAACAAGCAGGAAAAGGAATTCAGAGTCTTGGACAAGGATCACAGCAGGATTTAAATCCAGGTCAGGGGTGAACAGGGAGCCCCTAGAGGGGCCTCAGGAGCGAGGTCTTGCCTGCCTTTAGTCCATTTGCAAATGAGCTTCCTTGGGCCTTGTCCTCTCCACGTGCACTTTTTGATCTTTTTACTTTGTTTTCCCCACTTAGAGCTGATGCAATTCCAGAGATTGAACTAGAAAACTACAAGTTCCTAAAATTTAGTCAAAAGAAATCTCAACAAGAGAAGCAGAAAACATTCCCTGTTCCTCAAGAATGTAGAAAGGCAGCCCCTGCCTGTGGCACGACGTGGTCCTAGGTAGTGCTGTTTTAAAGACACCCACATTTCAGTGGTTGTTGCTCTGCCTGTGAAAGTACCTTCAACCTTAAAATCCCAAGAGAACGGGCGGGGGGCCATGTCTGCTCCTGGAGGAGCAGAATGATACTGAAATAAACTGGTCTTCGGAATTAGGGGGACTTGGGAGTGTCCCCACTAGCCAGGGAAGGGCTGGCCCTTCTCCATTCTCCCACATACAATAAGCTGATGACCCGGAAGAGTTCCTGATTTAAGGAGAAATGTGAGACTCAGTGTCTCACTTACATGCCTACGGAAAGCCACAGAACCACACCACAACTCCCAGGCTGTAAAGGGAAAAGGACTTTAATATAATATTCAAATATGGCATTTATTGTTTACAACAAATAAATTCTGTCCCTCACCAATGGGTGAATAGTTGCTGGCGTAAAGATGCCAGGGAGCTGAGGTGGGTGTGTCTCCTCTCTCTTGGGCTTCAGGGGTCGCAGGAAACAGCTTACAATGCTCCCCTTCCTGTCAGGTGGGAGGAGCTGGCCAGGTGCCTGGAAAACCTCCCAGCTGTGTCCCCGCTGCTGAGGATGGGGCTGTGATCGCCCACTGGTATGGGAGTTGGTGTTGGGGCCTGGGGACTGAGTAGAAGAGTCGGGTTATCTTGGCGGCCTGGAAGAATGATGGCCCCCCATCCTGTCCCCACTGCACTGGGTGCTCCAGACTCTGTGCTCAGTGCTGTCAGCCACCAGTACCCCATTTGTCCCTGCCACGCGAGTGATAATTTAGTATCACCTATTTCACAGAGGGGTAAATGGAGTCTCAGGAAGCTGAAGAGAGTCACCCCAGTCACAGGACTGCTCAGTAGTGGAGCTGGGATCCCAGTGCCAGCTGTTTGACTACCCAAGGCCATGCTTAGCCCGAAGCCTTACTGAACCCCTAAGAGTCAGTCACCCCGGCCCAGACACTCACTCACCCCTGAACTTGATGATGGCGGGTTCTTCTTGGCCTTGAGTATTCTGCTGGCCAACTAGGTCTGGGGGTCCAGCTGGCACGACAGGCTGTAGCTCCAGGACAGAGAGGCTTCTGTGAACCTACCAGAAACCACACCTCAGGTGTCCTCCCACTGCCTGCCCAGCAGCTTGAGTCTGAGTGTCCCAGAGGTCGCCATGCAATAAGGCCTGGGGCTGAGTGGGGGGCCACGGAGACAGGCTCTGTGGACTGGCCAACAGGGAGAGGTCACCCCTGCCCTCACCCAACTCCTGCCCGGCCTCACCTATCATTCTCATTGAGCAGCTCCATGTCTTGGAACCAGGCCCCAAATATCTCCTTGGGCTCTAGGTTGTAATTCTTTGTGGCCACCTGGAGCAGCAGGATCTCCCTCATGACTGGGTATTCCAGGGACCAGAGGGAAGGAGAGACTGCAGTTAGGGCCTGGGTGAGAGATGTTGCATGGGCCTTGTCGGGTGTCAGGGATGGGGCAGGGACAAGTCCAGGGAACACTCCTTCCCTCCAGTTCCTACCAGGTTTTACCTGTTCTCAGAATGGTAATAAGCAGCGCCTCCTCTAGGAAGTTTTCCTTGATGCCATCCTCCCCTCAACCCACCTGCCAATTGGATAGGTCTCCCACTTCTCTGTTATCAAACTCTTCCACTCAATGTAAGATACAGGGGGTGGACACAGGGACTGTTCTGCCCAGAGGGTCTCTGAATTCCTTCTTCTTCCCCTCCCCTGCAGGGGGTGCTGCAGCTGTTCACTTCAGTCCTCTTCTCAGGTTGATCTCATTCCCTTGGAAGGCAGAGAGCCAGAGTCCATCAGACAGAGCCCCCTAGCCTGACTAGCCCCCTAGGCCCACTCCTTCTCAAGTTGCACTACTGCCAGGTCCCCAGAGGGGGCCGGGCATGCAGAGAAAACAGGACTTGGACCTAGGCCTGGCTCTGGGCTCCAGAGAAGGAGCACATGGGGGAGAGGCTGAGGGACCTGGCAGCACAACCCTCTCTGATGACAGACTTGGAGGCTGAGGCCTCAGGCAGAAGGGACTGCTCAGCCACTTATGTGCTGCCTGACTTGGAGGGACCCGAAGCCTCTCTCCCTCCCCGGGCAGCATGGGAGGGAGAGGCTGAGTCCAGCTCAGATAAAACCTCATGCAGCTGTGCCATCAGGCAGCTCTGAGCTTCTCCTGCCTGGGGAACCACAATCGGTGTTTCAGGTGGAACCTCTGTTCACTCATCCATAAGATGTGCCTGATACCCCAGCTCCCAGAGGCAGCTGTGAGGCTCTCAGGAGAGATGTGAAAAGTGCTGAGAGCTCAGAGCTCAGTTCGGGGGCTCCCACATCCCAAGGCTCAGGATCCTGGTCCTCAATGCTTGTCCTCAGGTGCACCCACCTCGAGATTATCACCCATCAGCATGTGCAGCATCAGCAGGTGACCAAGGACAGTGCCAAGATAGGGGATGACACTCTGTGACATCAGAGTGTGGGTGGGATGAGCCCTTGCTCTCAAGTCGGCCCCCTGAAGACCCTCCCCTGAAAAGTCCTTACCCTCAGCCTCCTGGCCCACCCCAGGGTTCCCACGGGGAGCAGCCTAGGACCCTTAGCAGCCTCCCCTCAATTCCTCCTCCCTTCACATCCCAAGAACACCACACTCCTGCTCCTCACCTCCCAGGGCCGGCTTCTGGCAAATCACAGGGTATGCGGTCCCTGGCCCTCCGCACAACATCCCATCCTGCACCAGCTCTTCCAGGCCCTCCTCCTGGTCACTTCTACTGGGGGATTCAGGCACTGTGGCAGCAAGAGGAAGGGCCGTCCTCTCTTGATTTGAGGGCTCCAGCTGGGAGGGCAGAGCCCTTCCCCCACAGGCACACTCACCTGCTGCTGCTGTTTCTTCTGCACTCTCTGGGGCCTGATCTGCTGGGGGGCAAATGTGGAGGGCACCTCCTGCCAGGGTCAAGGAGAGTGTCAGCGGGCCATACTCCCCTCACCCCATTTCTCTCCAGCACCACTGGCCTCCGAACCTGGACATCTGACTCGAGTCAACTGGTACCAATGCTACTCCATCCTCCAAGGTGTTGTGATTCTAGAACAAGCCTAGCTCCAACTTTCACTCTGGGTGTGAGCTTGGGCTTTCGGTCTGGCCTCCCCGAGCCTGTTTCCTCATCTGGAATGTGTGAGAACTCCAGCTACCTCACAAGTACTCCTGAGGACTCAGTGTCACAAAACTGTCATCATTCTGCTCGCCCTCACCCCTCCAGGTGGAGCAGGCAGAAAGCTCCCACAGTCCTTTCCTCCCTCTTAACTCATCACCACCCTGTGAGGCCTGCATCACACAATCACCATCCCTCCCTTCCCTGATGAGGAGACAGAGGCCCAAACAGGGGCAGTGAGTTGCTTAGGGGCCCAGAGAGGACAGGCCACTTGCCCTTCCCAGCCATATGCCCTGTTCCCACATCCTCACCTAACCCCCAGCCCCACCACTGACAACATTCCTGTCCTCTGAGCTCTCAAAGCTTGGTCCTTGGCCGAGCAGTGGAGAGGACGGTGTGTCTTGGGAGTCTGGTTGAGTGGCTCCTGCCTGCCCCAGTCTCGTGGAGTGTCTGGCCCCCAGGCTGGGCCAGAGGCCATGTCAAAGCATTCTCCTCCCCAAGGAACCCCTCAGGAAATTCCCCTGCACTGAACTCTTTCTTTATCCACTCAGGAACTGAACCCCCAATGTGCCACCTCTGATCCACAGGGAAGGTGGTGACAGGACGCTTTGCTTCCTCATTTACGTGAAGCTCCTAAAGTCCTTTCAGCAGGATCCACTAAGAATCCATGAGTTGCCTAGACGCTTCTCATAAGCCCCTGGGGGCATATGTCATTGCCAACCAGGCACTCAGCTGAGACTCTTGTTGTTGGCTCAAGTGACTGCTCTAGGGGTCCGGGGTGGTCACCGAAAGCACACACATCTGTCTCTGGTCCAGCCGTTCAGGCCCAAGGATGAGCAGCCTGTTTGTCCACCTGGACCATGGGAATCCTCTGCCATGCATGTCCCTGGGACAGGCAGGGTGCCCTCCCCTTGGAGACATGGTGAAGACAGAAGGAGCAACAGGGGCCTGGCTTGCTGAGGACAGGTTTAGGCTGAGGGCTAAACCCACTGCAACAGCCTGGAAGAAGCTACATCCAGCAGGATGGACGTGCACGGAAGCCAGAGACCTGCTGATGGCACCAGCTCGGCAACTCCTCCTGGAACAGCCCAACCAACACCACTGTGTCCCATGACCAGGGCCTCCTGCCCAAAAATGGCACGTTGCTGCCCATGAGCTGAACAGATCCCTCTGCTTGTTAACCTGGACAAGATAGACGGGAATGTTTCAGAGAAAGTTCAAGTGAGAAACTATCAAAACCACAGCCTGCCCAGTACTTCTGCCCCTCTCTCCCCTCCTCTCTTTCCAGACCCACAGCCTCCATTCTATCTTGGTCATCAGTTTTCTGCTCAAGGACTCGTCTTGGCTATAGAGCTCCTTAAGTTTTTCAGAGCTTTACCCGAGGGGAGGGGAAAGAGGGAAGGATAAATTTAGGGATAATGTGAGGGGTCTGAGTTCAAATCCCTTTTCTTTGACAACCCCAGAGATTCAACTTGCCTGGAGGAGCGTTCTCACTGGGCTCCTCTGAGCGCTAAGGTCTCATGGGACTGGGAGGGGACTCTCCTGTTGGTCACTGGGGTCTCCACTCCCCAGCTCTACAGAGCAGCTCTGTTTTGGCCACTATGAGTTTCAACTGGCCATAGAGTTCTGTTGCTATAAACACTTGAAAATCTCCAATGTGGCTCAACTCAATAGCTGACATTTAGGGAAACCGAGTCCTGAAGCAGAACTGGTGCACTAAGGACACCAGGAGACTTAGAGACCAACTGCCCACTCCCAGGCCCTGTCCCCAGCATTTGCTGCCTCCCAGGAGTTCCTGGCTGACTGAGGCGCCAATGGCAGACATACAGGAGATCCTCCATCCATCCTGGTCCTCCTATGGCTAGAGGTCTACCCACAGGGAAACTTCCCCCCGTGTGTTTTTCAGGTGGCTTGTGGAGGTTTTCTGCAGAGCAGAGATGAGAGTGCGGGGCGAGGAGAAGTTCTTCCAGATCTCGCACTCCTGGGGAAGGGAAGAGAATGAGGTGTGAGGTTGGGCACTAGAGCCCCGCTTGCTCTAGCTTCAGTCCCCTTCTATTTAAATCTCCACTCCTGGATGAGACAGATGCTCAGGGAGCCCCAGAAGGACATTTAGGACCCAGAAAGTAACAATCACAAGGAGGAAGAGTTTAGCTCAACCAAGGGAAGGAGCCAGGTAGGAAGTGAGCATCCTCCCACTGGGACCTGGAGTCAAGGTCAGCGGGCCCCTGGCAGGAAGGGCCTAGGGACTTGCAGGAGATTAGACCACACACTGCAATCCTGGGAGCTGATAAAGGTGGAGAGGCGGTTCCCAAGTCTCCAGAGAGGGGCTCTACTGGGCCTCCCATGGCACACCTGGGCCACCTGGACTCAGTGCTCTACCATCCTCGCCCTGTCCTGGGCTGTCATGCTCTGGTCCCCGAGGCAGGTGGTGATGACGAGGCTGGCCACCCTTCAGAACTGGTCAATGGTGGCCTGTATGGTGGGTGTCTAGTGCTCATTGCCAGGTTTGTTCGTCTTGCCCCAGGTGGATCCCAGGCACTGAGAGGGCACCACCTTCCAGAAGAGCTCCTGGGGAACAGAGGGAGTGTCATCCAGCCCTGCCACAGGCCACCTCTGTGTCCACAGCCACTAAAGACCCACACAGTTGTCACAGTTTAGAGCTGGAGCTCAGGGAGCTCAGGAAGCTCAGGATGTGGCCTGAGCCTTGTGAGAGTCCCTGGGTTTTCTTCTCTGTCCACCGAGGGTACCCAGCACAGGATGACCCAGGACCCAATCCCGGCAGGGAAGGGAGAGGGGCATTTGCACCCAGCCCGTCCTGGCTAACCCCAAGCTCCAGACGGTGGCTCAACTCAGCTCATGCCGAGGGAGCATCTTCCACCACCATGATCCGCCCTCTGGTCCCACTCCCCACTCTGATGCACATTCCCCCGTGGCAGCTACAACCACTTGCCTTGTCTGTCTCCCTTGTAGTGAAGCACACATCAGGTGTGAAGTCCTGAGACTGTTGAGCCTCCTGAGGAGCCGGCTGGGCCACCGTAGACCTGGCTGCACACAGTGAGTTCCCCTCCACCACTGATGGGCCAGCCCCTGCCCAGCTTTCCATCTCTTCTACCTCATCGAGCCGGCACAGCCACTCTGCGGAGCAGGTCCTGTTAGTGTCCACCTCTACGGTCTGCAGGTGGACAGCAAAGGCTTAGGGGTTCCAGAAGTTGCCCAGGTCATATGGTTGGTAAAGGGTGGAGCTGGGATTTGGGCCCAGATCATGGGAGTCTGGATCAGGTCTGGGGCAACGATGGCAGAGGGAAGACCTGCTCCACCCCGCCCTGAGGGCCCAGCTGTTCACCACATCCATCACGGTCAACTGCTCCACCACCAGCTTAGGAGAGAAGGCCGTGAGGTTGGGCTTCTTCTCACGCTCCTTAACAGCCACAGGTGGAGATGGACTTTCCACTAGAAATGATGGTCCAGGTGACTCCAGCTCAGCAGCTCTCACTCCTGCTGAAGCTGATGTCGGCCCTTGCTCCAGCTCCAACACTGCTGATGGAGGGGACGCTGGGCTCAGCGCTAGTAGTAGTGATGTGAACGGAGCTGTAGCCAGCTCTACCTCCACCACTGCCCACTGCTCTGCTTCTGCCACTGGCTGGAGCTCTGCAGCTGGTGCTACAGTGGGATAAAGAGAAAGATTCACCCACATAGCTGACTTTCCATGTGTCCTTCTAAACACAGGAAAGATCCCACTTCCCTTCCAGGAATATCCAGCCTGCAGTCCCCCTTACCCTCTGCCTCTGCCTCAGTGGCCTCCAGAAGCTCACACCGGGCAAGGGTAAGAGGGTCATGGCAGCTCAGCTCCGAACCAGGCAAGGTTACCTGCGTGTACATCCTCTTTAGTTTGAAAAAGAGACAGCCCCAGTCTGGTCACGCCCTAGTTCTGGTCCAACCTGGTCATCTCAAGGTCCTGAGTGTGGAGACCCTCTGCTCCTCCTCTCATCTCAGAACAGCACCGGATGGTGTTTGTGACCTCATGCACCTTCCCCTTGCCTAGTGAGTTGGTGAAATTGAAACAAGTGGGCAGCTCCTCGATGACCTTCTGACTGGAGTTCTGCAAAGACTGCTCTGGAGCTAGGCCAGAAGGAATCAGGGGCTGCCTGCAGACTGCCACTGGGGTCATCCCCCAAGAGAAAGTCTGCTCCTCAGTTCAGGCACAGAGGGACATCCCTGCAAAGAACTGTGGTCAGGCAGGAAAAGAGATGAAACCTCTATGGCTCAGTAACATAAGAGTAGAGGAGCTCACCTTCTCATGCTGCCAGCCATGACCTGGGCTATGAACATGACAGGCCCACCATGCTTCCGACAACTAACAACCAGCTCCTGCCCAGGAATGGCCTGCCCCTCATACCCTGCCTTCTCCCCTCCACACAAACACACACAGACACACACACACACAAGATGAGGGACAAGGGGTGTGGGGCTGATCAGGTGGGATCACAGTTGTGTCCCGGCCTGCACTAGCCTTTCCTGGGCTGCCCCGTGTTACCCTTCACTGCCTCCTGCCAGACGCCCAGAGGCGTCGGGGATGAGGGCTGAGCCAATGTCGGCAACGACCAAAAAGTTTCTCTTTCTGGGTATTTTTGAGCCTAGATCCTCCAAAAGTTGGGATACAACAACAAAATATTTTTTCCTGTTGACTGTCTCCAGTCAAGTGAGCTGGATGGGGGGCTGTGGGTGCCTGGTTACCAGAGTTCTAAGATCTGTTGAGGTCTATGACCAAGGAAGTGAGGTCATTTTTCAAGATTCTTTTACCTGGGCCCCTTCCCTCAATCAGACATGTCCAGAGCTGCCCCCTGTGCCCTGGCTGCTAACCCTCCTCCCCCATGTCATCTCCTGAACTGTACACAAGGAGCCTACACAGCCCTAGCCACAGCTCCCTGGAAACCTAAGTCGGGTCCTAGCTTTGAGGAGACAGAGATGAATGCAGACCTCCTTTTTCTTACCAGTTCTTCATCCTGAGAAAGTCCCTGTACCTCTCAGGTCCTCCCCAGTCTCTAAACCTGCACCATGGGGATCAGGCTAGAATCTACTTCCTAGGGATGTCACCCGGTGTATATGACATAATATCTATTACCCCTGTGGGCTGGTGTCACATGTACCTAAGACACAATCTTAGAGATGGAAGAATAACAAGAAGGAGTGACATGCAGCACAGAATACCCCTCAAAACAGGCCTGGGTTCTAGCAATGTGCTATGGAACAGTCGCTTCCAACTTGGCCTCATTTTCAGGTCAGCATCATGAGGGGGTTGAAACTAATGGAAATTTAGATACTGCCATCCTGTGGCATAAAACCATTCAATTGTTTCCTGTTTATTGGAGAATGCGACCCAAGTGCCTCGTCTTGGCCTATGAGGTGGGCGATCTCCACAGTGGTACCCAGTAAGCCCCACCCATGGTATACCCATCCCAGTGGAACCACTAAGTAGTTAGTAACTGGCTTCTTAACATAATAACAGCCAAAGTGATGGGATGTCTTGTCTAAATTTTAACTAAAAATGTCTCTCACTTCCTCTTACTCCCTCTTTCATGTTCCATCTCTCTCTCTCTCTCTCTCACTCTGTCTAATCCCTGTAACTGAGGAATCAAATACCAGTGTTTTGGGGCTGCCCAATGTGGACGCCTATAGAGGAGAGAAGCACGAGATTGCCCAGGCCGACAGAAAGAAACTCAGGCTCTCAGTCCGAACTGAACCCTGAAAGCTGAGAGTGAACTTGGGGGCCAGCCCCCCCCAAGTTGAGCCTCAGTTGCAGGCCACACAGGGTGGTGATGAGGTAAGAGGGAGGAAAGGAATGTGGGAGCTTTCTGCCTGCTCCACCTGGAAGGATGAGGGCGAGAACAGTGTCATGTGACACTGAGTCCTCAGGAGAACCTGTGAGGTAGCTGGAGTTCTCATACCTTCCAGATGAGGAAACAGGCTCGGGGAGGCCTGGCCCAAAGCCCAAGCTCACACCCAGAGTGAAAGTTGGAGTTGGCCTTGTTCTAGACTCACAATATCTTGGAGGATGGAGTGCTATTTGTACCAGTTGCCTGGAGTCAGATGTCCAGGGTCAGAGGCCAGTGGTGCTGGAGAGATATGTGGTGAGAGTACTATGGCCTTACTTACACTCTCCTCGACCCTGACACGAGGGGCCTTCCACGTTTGGCCCCCAGCAGATCAGCCCCCAGAGAGTGCAGGAGAAGCAGCAGCAGCAGAAGGTGTGTGTGCCTGTGGGGGAGGGGCTCTGCTTTCCCTGCTGGAGGCCTCAAATCAAGAGAGGACGGCCCTTCCTCTTGCTGCCACAGTGCCTGAATCCCCCAGTAGAAGTGACCAGGAGGAGGGCCTGGAAGAGCTGGTGCAGGATGGGTTGTTGTGCGGAGGGCCAGGGACCGCATACCCTGTGATTTGCCAGAAGCCGGCCCTGGGAGGTGAGGAGCAGGAGTGTGGTGTTCTTGGGGTGTGAAGGGAGGAGGAATTGAGGGGAGGCTGCTAAGGGTCCTAGGCTGCTCCCCGTGGGAACCCTGGGGTGGGCCAGGAGGCTGAGGGTAAGGACTTTTCAGGGGAGGGTCTTCAGGGGGCTGACTTGAGAGCAAGGGCTCATCCCACCCACACTCTGATGTCACAGAGTGTCATCCCCTATCTTGGCACTTTCCTTGGTCACCTGCTGATGCTGCACCTGCTGATAGCTGATAATCTCGAGGTGGGTGCACCTGAGGACCAGGCAGGGAGAGCCAGGATCCTGAGGCATGGGCTGCGGGAGCCCCCGAACTGAGCTCTGACTCTCAGCACTTGGCACATCTCTCATGAGAGCCTCACAACCGCCCCTCGTAGCTGGGTCATCAGGCCCATCTTATGGATGAGTGAACAGAGGCTCCACCTGAGACACCCATTCCGGTTCCCCAGGATGGTGAAGCTCAGAGCTGTCTGACGGCACAGCTGCGTGAGGTTTTATCTGAGCTGGACTCAGCCTCTCCCTCCCATGCTGCCCGTGGAGGGAGAGAGGCTTCGGGTCCCTCCAAGTCAAGGCAGCACATAAGTGGCTGAGCAGTCCCCTCTGCCTGAGGCCTTAGCCTCCAAGTCTGTCATCAGAGAGGGTTGTGCTGCCAGGTCCCTCAGCCTCTCCCCCATGTGCTCCCTCTCTGGAGCCCAGAGCCAGGCCTAGGTCCAAGTCCTGTTTTCTCTGCATGCCCGGCCCCCTCTGGGGACCTGGCAGTAGTGCAACTTGAGAAGGAGTGGGCCTAGGGGGCTAGTCAGGCTAGGGGGCTCTGTCTGATGGACTCTTGCTGTCTGCCTTCCAGGGGAAGGAGATCAACCTGAGAAGAGGACTGAAGTGAACAGCTGCAGCACCCCCTGCAGGGGAGGGGAAGGAGGAGTAATTCAGAGACCCTCTGGGCAGAACAGTCCCTGACTCCACCCCCTGTATCTTACATTGAGTGGAAGAGTTTGATGAGAGAGAAGTGGGAGACCCATCCAATTGGCGGGTGGGTTGAGGGGAGGATGGCATCAAGGAAAATTTCCTGGAGTAGGAGCTGATTATTCCCATTCTACAAACAGGTAGAGCCTGGATGAAACTGGAGGGAAGGACAGTTCCCAGGACTGTTCCCCTGCCCAACTCCTCACCACCCACAAGGTCCATGCAGCATCCCCCACTCAGGCCCTATCTGCAGCCTCTCTTTCCCCCTGGTCCCCGGAATACCCAGTCATGAGGGAGATCCTGCTGCTCCAGGTGGCCATAAAGAATTACAACCTAGAGCCCAAGGAGATATTTGGGGCCTAGTTCCAGGACATGGAGCTGCTCAACGAGAATGATAGGTGAGGCCGGGCAGGAGTTGGGTGAGGGCAGGGGTGACCTCTCCCTGTTGGCCAGTCCAGAGAGCCTGTCTCCGTGGCCCCCCACTCAGCCAAAAGCCTTATTGCATGGCGACCTCTGGGACACCCAGACTCCAGCTGCTGGGCAGGCAGTGAGGGGACACCTGAGGTGTGGTTTCTGGTAGGTTCACAGAAGCCTCTCTGTCCTGGAGCTACAGCCTGTCGTGCCAGCTGGACCCCCAGACCTAGTTGGCCAGCAGAATACTTAAGGATAAGAAGAACCCGCCATCATCAAGTTCAGGGGTGAGTGAGTGTCTGGGCTGTGGTGACTGACTCCTAGCGGTTCAGTAAAACTTTGAGCTAAACGTGCCCTTGGGGAGTCGGACAACTGGCACTGGGATCCCAGCTCCACTACTGAGCAGTCCTGTGACTGGGGTGACTCTCTTCAGCATCCTGAGACTCCGTTTCCTCCTCTGTGAAATAGGTGATACTAAATGATCTCTTGCATGGCAGGGACAAATGGGGTACTGGTGGCTGACAGCACTGAGCACAGAGTCTGGAGCACTCAGTGCAGTGGGGACAGGGTGGGGGCCATGATTCTGAGGGAGGCCCCCCAGCATAACCCGACTCTTCTACTCAGTCCCCAGGCCCCAACACCAACCCCCGTACCAGTGGCCGATCACAGCCCCATCCTCAGCAGCGGGGACACAGCTGGGATGCTTGGGATGCACTGGGCCAGCTCCTCCCAACTGACGGGTAGGGGAGCATCGTAAGCTGATCTCTGAGGTCCCCTTAAACCCAAGAAAGAGGGGACCACCCCACCCCAGCTCCCTGATGTCTCTACCCCAGCACCTATTCACACATCGTGGAGGGACAGTAGTTATTTGTTGTAAATTATAAATACCATATTTGAATATTATATTAAAGTCCTGTTCCCTTTAGAGCCTGGGAGTTGTGGTGTGGTTCTGTGGCTTTCCGTAGGCATGTAAGTGAGACACTGAATCTCACATTTCTCCTTGAATCATGAACTCTTCTGGGTCAACAGCTTATTTTATGTGGGAGAAGGGAGAAGGGCCAGCCCTTCCCTGGCTAGTGGGAACACTCCCAAGTCCCCCTAATTCCGAAGACCAGTTCATTTCAGTATCATTCTGCTCCTCCAGCAGCAGACATGGCCCCCCGCCCGTTCTCTTGGGATTTTAAGGTTGAAGGTACTTTCACAGGCAGAGCAACAACCACTGAAATGTGGGTGTCTTTAAAACAGCACTATCCAGGACCATGTCGTGCCACAGGCAGGGGCTGCCTTTCTACATTCTTGAGGAACAGGGAACGTTTTCTGCTTCTCTTGTTGAGATTTCTTTTGACTAAATTTTAGGATCTTGTAGTTTTCTAGTTTAATCTCTGGAATTGCATCAGCTCTAAGTGGGGAAAATAACGTAAAAAGATCAAAATGTGCACGTGGAGAGAACAAGGCCCAAGGAAGCTCATTTGCAAATGGACTAAAGGCAGGCAGGACCTAGCTCCTGAGGCCTCTCTAGGGGCTCCCTGTTCACCCCTGACCTGGATTTGAATCCTGCTGGGATCCTTGTCCAGGACTCTGAATTCCTTTTCCTGCTTGTTTTGTATCCAGGCGGAAAGATTTGTTATGCAGCTTTTAAGGCTATTGCTGGGCCTCGTTCCATAAACATGACTGCTCCCTGTGACCTAGGATTTTCAGCACCCTTGCCTTCTTTATGCAATTCCCTTTAGGGCAGAAATTCCCCAGAAGGCCCCAAGCCTCCTCTCTCGCTTGTCTTGATGGACCCCCGGTTACCTCTACTTTGCCAGTATAAGCGACCATAATCCTGGCCAGTGAGTGACCTCACACTGTTCCTTGCTGTCCAAGGTGACTTCGGAGCCCGTGTCATTCTGAGGTCCATGTTCTTGGACAATCCTCCAGTTTACACACTAAGTGTTGGTGTTACCAACTCGTCCAAATGGGGCAGTTGGGCCCTGGCCCTTAAACTCTGTCGCCCCTGGGTTGTTGTGTTTTGGTCCCCAGTCCTGTGCTGTGGTTACATTACCACCACCTGCTGGGGTGTGAACACTGTTTGAAGCTTTGAAAGATGAAGCATGACAGGGGTGTGGAGGGCTACAGCAGGGAGTGCCACGGAACTGATGGTCCATGGACGTACATTAACACAGCCTTACCAATTAAAATACTGAAATGCTTCCTATCTGGTGGTGAACAGACACTGCTCTGAGCTCGCACCGAGAATCCACCCCATGACTAGGAGCTTTCAAAGGGATACCAAGTGTCATTTTGAACCTCATCACTTGGGAACACACTGTAAGACAAGGACCAGATGAATCGCTTCGCACTTGTGAATTGTCCCCTCCTTTCTGATGGCTGCAAGTTTCACCCAGACATACAGGCTGCACTCTGCCAGGGAAGCCTTCTCAGGACAACCAGAAGCTGAAGATGAATCCTGGTTCCTGGCATCTCAAGCCCTTCCTGACACGTCACAGCCACCCAGGAATGTGATTTGGTAATGGAAAGACTGGGAAGGCTGTACATTCCCTCCAAAAAGAAAGAGAAGTGCCAAGAGTGAAAGCTTGATCCCTCAAATAGACAATTAAATCCCAACATGCAGTGGGTTCTTTCAACATTACTGATGCTGAAAAGATCTCTTTTGATAATAGCACAATCGCCCAACTGCCATGTCCATCTCCATGAATCAAATTTCCAACACATATGGATCTAAAATACTGAGGGAAATCTGGTATTTCCTTAGATGCAACTCTGAATTAGCATGCAACAGAGAACATAAAAATGGGGACCTAGAAGTAAATATCTAATTTGAGAACGTAGACATAAAAGTGCATTTGAAATAATATTTTGGAATCTATTGGAATATTATACAAAAAGAATAATCCACTTTTAGTAGCTTTTACTGTGACTGTGAGGGGAAAAACTGAATCACCCCGTGACTTTGATAACTCGCTGCTGACTTTAAAGTACAAATAAATAATATACATAGTAAAGGAAAATGAGAGAACAGCATGAAAAAGGAAGATCTTTCTCTCCTCACCTGAAACTCAACCTCTCACCTCAGAAAGAAACTGTTGTTTATATTTTCTATGTCTCGAAGCAGAGTTTAATAAAAAAAGAAGTATCGATATATTCTAAAGTTTCAAGAGCTCAAAGCAAGGAAACATTAGGGACGCTGCCAAGAGACCTCCCTGAGGTGCCTGCTCGATTTCATCTGCTGTCAGGACGGCTTTCTTAGACCCTCACTTTCTCTGCCTTGCTAGCAAGTCTGTCCGCCATCAGTGCCCGCCATCAGTGCTATCACCAGTCTCGCTCCTGTGCTCTTCACTGAAGTTTACTCCTTCCTGATACCTCCACAGTGGAGCTGTGGAATACACAGATCAGTTCCTGGCATCAACTCTGCCAAAACTGAAGACCAGCAGGAGTGGGCATGGGACCTGGAATGCAGACCACCTGCGAGCACACCTGGCAGGGATTCACCTATGTGACTAGGTGCAAGTTTTTGCAATGCTTTGGCAAGATTGAAAGTACTTACGAGTTGTCCTGCGCTGCTACAGGCCTGGAGTCCTTGCGGTCTTTCGGGCCAGCAGATCTGGTGGGGCTGGTCCAAGTTGTCCTCTCAGAGACCATTCATTTCAAGAATGGGATGGGATTCTAGTAACTGGCCTCTTGAATATGTCACTGGACATCCTCAAAAGAATGGAAATGCGTAAACCAGGCTTTGGTTTGGACTGGTTCCCACAGTTACACTGCTTCTTCTGTGAAGACGTGACTTATCATCCTTCTTTTCCTCTTATCCTATAAAAACAAATCATGAAACTGGGTCAAATGATAAAGGAGGCCTGCCTTTTTAGGACAATTATCCTGGCTGTTTTGTACTTCCACCCTCCCTCTATCCTCTGGGGATAGATCTGACCTGTGTCCTGGGATGTTATCAGGCAGATTTGCATCAAGAACAGAAAGCTCAAGGTCAAAACTCAAGGCTCCTCCAGATCATTTCCCCCCTCCATCCTGTTAACACGCCCTCCTTGTTTGAGTGTGTTTCTATTCTCTTCTTTTCCTTGTCACTCTCAACTGCACAAGTCCTGACACTCTCTCTCAGGACAGTCAGTCCCCAGTCCTTTACTAAATCCCAAATCTTACCATTTCTGTGTTTTCTGTCTACTCATTTGCTTAATCCATTGACCATTGGTGTTCATAGAGATTAGATCAATAGTGACGTTATCAACCACCCCCTCTTAGCAACTTACTCCCGTATCCCAGATGTTCACATAATCCAAATGGTTATGTTCAAAAGTAAATAATTCACAAAACATATTCATCCACCACAAATTCCTGATCTCTAATATTTTTATTCAAACATTCATATAGTAGATACCTGTTCCTCAAGATCAGTAGTAATGCCAGATCAACGATCCTCAACTTAATTTCTTCCTGCACCTATCAATCCTGGATTCCATGGATTATGATCACAATAATTTCCTTGGAAAAATAAAAAATTCCTTACCACTCATTTATTTTGTAAATCTCCAAACCCAGAAGATCCCGATTATCTGCCATGCCGCAGCTACTGCTGGTCTTATGACAAGCTGAAGAAAAAGCACGAAACATGATCTTTTGGTACCACTGTAAATACAAAGCCATCTGCATCAACTGGGAAGCACACATAATATCTGGAAATTTTGTTCTCTTTTTTTGTTTGGCTCAAAAACAAAAGGACAAATCAATTTAAAAAATGGACAAGAGACCAGAGTATAATTTTTCCAGTGAAGACATACAGGTGGCCAGCAGATGTATGAAAAGGTGTTCAGCATCACAAATCAGGGAATGCAAATCAAAACCACAATGAGCTATCATTTCACACCTGTTAAGACGGCGATTATCAAAAAAACTAAAGATGACAAATGTTGGTGAGGATGTGGAGAAAAAGAAACCTCGTAGGAATGTAAACTAGTACAGCCATTATGGAAAACAGTATGGAATTTCCTCCAAAAATGAAAACTAGCCTATGATCCAGCAATCCCACTTCTGGTAGACACCCACAGGAATTGAAATCAGGGTCTCAAAGAGATATCTGCCCTCTAATGTTCATTGCAGCAAATTCACAATAGCCAAGATATGGAAGTAACCTAAACGTCACTGATGGATGAATGGATAAAGAAATGGAATATTCATCAACATTGAAAAAAGAAGGAATTGCTGCTATTTTCGACAACATGAATGCACCTAGAAGATATTGTGCTAAGTGAAATAAGGCAGACAGAGAAAGGCAAATATTCCCTTATTTGTGGAAGCTAAAACAGTTAAACTCACACAAGCAGAGTTTAGAATGGTGGTTGCCAGGGGCTGGGGAGTTGGAGAAATGGGGAGCTGATGTTCAAAGATACAAAGTTTCAGTTATCAAGATAAATAAGTTCTGGAAATCTAGGATACGGCATAGTGCCTACAGCTAAAAAGACTGTATTGCATACCTTACATTTGCTAATAAAGTAGATATTAAGAGTTCTTATCAGAGAATAAAAGTAATAAAGGAGGTGAGAGAAAACTTTGGGAGATGATGGATATGTTTGTGGCCTTGATGGTGGTGACAGTCTCAAGGGTGTATGCTTATGTCCAAATTCATCAAGCTGTATATGGAAAAGTATGACATCATCGTTGATTCTTCTGCACCTTGAAATATGCCATGTCCTCATCACAAGAGAAAAAATTTGTAACTCTATATGGGGACGGATGTTAATTGGACTTATTGTGGTGATCATTTCAACATATATACATTGAATCGTTATGTCGTACCGCTGAAACTAATTTAATGTTGTATGTCAACTTTATCTCAATTAAAAAAACACAACAGACAAAACCATTTGAATACTGTATATGAGTTCAGTGAATCCCTGAAACTGTCCCATTCCCATATGGGAATTACAGGAAGCAGAGAGGATGATGTAAGATGGAAGAAAGTTGTATAAAACAGTATTCAAATTAAAATCATTTAAGTTGCTATCAGCTCCTTGTGGCAAAGTTCTGTGAGCACCGATCTACTTTCACATTTTTCTGGGAAAAACATACTTTCACATCCAACCCATAATAGTGTCATCATTTTCTCTAATAAGAAAATTTCAACTTAATAAATACAACGAAAAGTTGCATTTCTTATGTACGAATAAAGTTAGTGAACTTTACAGAGAAAAGAGCATATTTGCACAATCTCAATAAAGGAAACAGAAGAACTGAATGATGATCAAATCTCATTCAAGCTTATCTTTGAAAGCCAGTAAAACCAGGCTGTCTTATCAAGGATGTGTGTAGAGCTGTCAGCCTTGGAAGATAGAAATACTGGCCTCCTCTGGAGCAAAGGGCAGGCTTGATTACTGCCCAGTATAATAAAAATAACACCCTCCCAGGGCAAACGTTAGCAGACATCCTGCCCGTTATCAAAGATTTGAATTCCTTAGGCTCTGAGATCTTGCAACCCTCTGCATGTCACCTGGCCCACTGTGTATCACCCTGTAGGAAGTGAGATTTAGTGAACCGGTGCAAATGCTGATACTCTGGCCACTGCTATTGTTGTGTCATTAAGTCCTTTGTCTCTGATGCATGGGACTCGTGACTTTTGCCAGCATCTTTAAGACCATTGTAGGCTAAATTATTGGTTTGCAGGTAAGGTAAAACATCAGACGTTTCACAGTTCCTGACAAGCTCTTAAAATAACTAGTAGTCTTAGGAACAGAGAGCTATCCAGAACAATATGCATGGATGGTCTTCATAGAAGACTTCATGCAACCAAAACTTTAATAATTCTCTCTGACCTCTTTTATTTCTACCCCAAGTGGAAGGAGAGACACCAAGCTATAACAGACCTACGGCTTGTGCAAGCCACCTGGAGACCTAGTGACCAGAAACATCCCATGGGAAGCAAAGACAGATGGGCATATTTTCAAAATGGACCCATGTGCCTCCCGGTCATCGAAAAGACAGTGCATTATCTTAATTTATGATGATTTGAGTCATTAAAATCTTGTGATGGGCCAAAGATACACTTCTAAGAGGAGTGAGGCACATGGCAGTTGTAAGCAGATTAACACACTTGGTGTATATCAAACTCTGAACTAACTTTAATGTTCTAATCAATTAAAAGGTACAACAAATTTAATTAGGTAGATTAAATGATATTTAATGGTATCGCTGATTATTACTCTGCAATAATGAACAAGAAGCTCATGTAAATAACTATAATTGGTCTTATTTAAAAGACGATAGTCAGGACTGTTTGAGATAAGCTGGAGAGAAGGAAGGGGAGAAATAGACAAAAGTTAGCTGCTCTGAAGCCACTGTCAAGACCTCTGGATCTACATGTAACCCAGGAGATCGAGGCAAAGGGCTGTGCCCCTAGATCCTCCTGCACTATGGTTCTCAGGGATGTCACGGGGCTGAAGCAGCTTCCTGAATCGTGTTTACATAGCCATGTGTACAATACCCCTGACCATGGGGATGAACCACTATTCAATCATCCCTTACACCCCTCTAATTAACAATTAGATTTCAGAATCATTGTATCATTACATGATAATTTATTCCTCAAACCTGTAGGATGCCGAGCTAAAAGAAAATCAAATATCAATGGCTTCTTTTCTTTGAAAGACCAAGATGTTCTTTCACACTTGGAACCCTGATTAGAGGGTAAATCCATCAAATCAATGGAAACAACTTAAGAAATGGACAGAGGGATATTTCATTCATATATATACATTTTGCATTGTTGCAAAAATAGAGTTACATTTAAAAAAGTAGAACTTTTTGAAATTTCATAGATATTAAAGACTTTGTTCTGCTTATACTCCCTTTGGTTTACCAAATCAAACTCACTCTTTAATGGGCATTTCTAGCATTCAGTGCTAGTAACAACAGTTTTTTGAAACTCTTGTTTTTCCCAGGTCAAGGAACAAGGGCAGAGGTCGTAGAAAGGTCAAGTCTAATCTACCTATAGATGTGGCAGGCTTAACTATGGATGTTCAAGACAGACATTGCCAGCAGAACCACATCTCTTCATCCATAGGTGAGTTTTTATTAGTAATCACGGAGACTTGAGGATATCAAAGGAAATTCTTCATTAAGAACCAAAGTTATAGATTCCTATCTTGGGTTCATTAGTTTGAATTTTTGACCAAAATCGTATATATCGATTGGACCATGTTCAATTCTATGATCTTTAGAAGATGCAGCCTACAGCTGAAGAGAAACAGATACAACACAAACATCTTATCCTCTCTGAAGCCCAACTGAGATCCCCTGGAGTCAGAAGTTTTCAAGACAAGAGAAAGTCATCCTTCTTCTGAATAAAGACTGTAGAGGCTATACAAACATTCATCTTTATTTATTTTGTTTTTTATTTTTGTTTAGTGAGGAGATTGGCCCTGAGCTAACATCTGCCAATCCTCCTCTTTTTGCTGAGGAAGATTGGACGTGGGCTGACATCCATGCCCATCTTCCTCCATTTTATATGGGATGCCGCCACAGCATGGCTTGACAAGCAGTGCATTGGTGAGTGCCCGGGATCCGAACCCGCGAACCTCGGGCCACCGCGAACCCTGGGCCGCCGCAGCGGAGCACGCGCACTTAACCGCTTGCGCCACCGGGCCAGCCCAATCATTCAACGTTAAATTGTTAACGTGACTTGTTAGAATGTGATGCAGCAAGCATAATACCTTCTAAGTCTCATGATTTTTCTCCAGAATACTGAGATGGATGACCTTGGAGTCCAGTTTCCCCATAAATGTCTTTATTCAGAGATAAAATTAATTTCCCTATAAAATAATTCCCATAAAATTGTTAAAAATATATCATAGTCTCTGACTAAAAGGGAACAAAGCAAATTGAGCAGTTGAATAGCAGTGTAATAAATTCCATACAAGGATCTTACTGCAGCATTATGTATAATAGTGAAACTGGAAATAACCCCATCTCTATCAAAGAAGAAATAAACAGATCGTGGTATTCCTGTTCTTTGGAGTAGCTCTAAAACTTCTAAACAGCTAAGTTAGAGTGACGTACACTGATAAGGAGAGACGTCTATGATATATGGTTTGGGAAACAGCAAGTTGCAAAACGATGTAGTTATGTAATTTATGTTAAAAAATCTTTATGTGTATTTATAAATTCATTGGAAATGTCCAGAAGAATAAGCTGCAACCTCTTAACAATAGTTCCTTCTGAGTAGGGGAGTGAGTTTGCAGGGAAGGGGATGGAAGGGGAAGGTTTCACTTTACTCTACGTAGATCTGTATAATTTGACTTTTTTTACAAAGTATGTAATTCTTTCATAATTGGAAAAATGAGTGATGTGACCGTTTGGTGCACGGCAACAGTATTATGTTCACCAGTCTCTGTACTGTATGTTACTGCACAGCACGGACTGTAGGAGACAGCCCAGAGGAGCAATGAAGACAAAAAGACAAAACGCCTGCAAAAAGTCAGTGGAGTATTTCTACATAAGAAACCTTGCTGGTGAGTGATGGTCAGTATCTTCCACTGCTCCAGCTCTTGCAATAAACCTAGAATCTGCCCAGGGTAGGCCGGACGACCACGCCCTGCTAGTCCACTCCCCACCCAGGGCCTGTTTGTGCAGGGTGACTGCCAACTAGCAGACAATGGACTCAGGATGGGCCGTGTGCCTTTGGTGAGGCTGGCAGAGAGGAACAAAGTGGAACACCAGCTAAGTGCACACACCTGAGAGGCGGAGCTCCAGGTGGAGACTCAAAATGCACCAAGAAACTGTGTGAAGGAAGCTACTCGACCTCTCTGAGCCTCAGTGTCCCCCCTGTAAAATGGGGATCACAGGCTTACTTCACAGAGCTGTTGGGGAAGATACATAGAAGTGCCTGTGACAGCCAGTGTCACATTATTAACAAAGTCGTATCCGACTTCAGAATAATCGATGAAAGGAATAATGTGATGAGACCAAAGACGAGATGACCAGATTCGTAAGCAGTCTCAACAGCATGAGAATGAGAGGAGCTCCGAGTAAGCAAGGTTCTTCACAGCTCTAATTTAGAGGACGAACATGGGCTACACCAGGATAAGTGGCTGTTGTACAGTGACTCGTGTAGTGAGGGTGGGTCCCTAAAGACACTGTGAAATCCAGTTACACACAGTGGCTCCTAGGAAACAACTACAAAGCAATCAATGCAGCAGTTAGGAATGGGAAGAGGGTGAGCAGAGGAGGGTCAGAGTCACAAAATCTGATGGAAGACACTTCAACACGACGAGAGCCCAGCTCTGTCAACAGCTGCTGTGGTTGCACCAGGAGATCAAATGTCTGAGGCAGCCATTGTGGGGACTGCTGGGAGCACAGTGGTCACTGAAGCCACACCCCAACAGCAGTGCATCGGAGCACACAGATGCAGAGACTTTCCTCTCAATTAATCCTTGTTTCAAGATGAAGAATATCCTCACGTTACAATGTCTCCTTCCAACACTTGTGGACGACTGTCATCAGAACCCCCTGAAGAGGTCACAGGCCAGAGTAGGATGGAACACTGGGGGCTGTGGAGCTGCGCTGCACCTGACCACACGGACTATCACCTGGGCCTGTTGAACACGAGAGAAGAACCCGAGGATGTGGTCTAACGAGAATTCCCCCTCTTGCCACATTCAGAGACACTGCAGAGTTTCTCATCCTTTCTTTACAAAAATGTTAAAGAATTCATGTGTCATTAATTCATAAAGAGGCAAATTCTTGACAAGGTGACAGGGTCTAGTTTCCAAGATCAGGTTTTCCAGTTGTTTTGATAATATTCCACATTCGGGAATCGGAAATGTAACCTATTGGGCTGTGTAATATAAACAAGGACTTTTTTCGTTTAGATCAACGCCCAAACTTTTAAGGATGATATAAATCAGAAAAAATGCTAATCATTCCTCCACAGGTTTCAATAAGACTTTTAAGTTAATTTACCAATCTCAGGAAAAGAGAATATGGCAATTCAAGTTTTTTGTTTCTGCATTCAAGCGTACAGTACAGCCAAGAGAATGAGCAGAAAAAAATTAACAAGAAAGTCTTGCTTGCATTTTATCTTTTGCAAATGAGCAGGATATTTTATGTTCTGTTCTTTTCACTGATGTAATCAATTTTTAAAGAATATGGCACATCTGACTATCCCAAGGCGTGTTTATCTGGGAACCTTGCCTGAATCCAAAGCAGAGATGTTAAAGCAATGGGTTTCAAATGCTGCCCAGGTGCTGTCTACCATGAACATGCCTCTCCCAAAGCTGGACCACCGGTCTCTTCCTGAGGGATAAGAATCACCACCCATGTCCCTGAAAGACTGGCCTCTCAGGCCTGAGCTGAGATTAGGTGATCAATCTAAAGGGCAAAATACTTAAGCTATTCTCATCTTAAGGATGTTGTTTCGGAGGCCTCTGCACTGGAATGGGTTGGTGAAAACGTCCTACTAGATACTTGCCTGGGAATTGATTTGTTCTCCTCTGCTCTTAGTGGATCCTGGGGAAACCAGTGATTAACCTCACAGATGCCTCAACTTCCACATCTGCGAAAAAAGCAAGCAACAGCCAATGTTAGCACCCTGCAAACTCTTAAGTTATGCTTGCAAGAGGGGCCACAAGGGTGAATGTCTCCCAAAAGCTGATGAAATGATGACACTTTGGCTGGAGAAGGCAGAGGGTAGCAGGCAAACTGGAAAGTTTCTGGGATGTTAAACCAGTTCCCATAAGCACTTTCGAGAAGCACCTGGCCCTGGACTAGGTTGGAGGCTGTGGAAAGACCCACAGGCACGCAGGTGGGAGGAGGAATCAAGCAGCGGAGGGAGGCGGTGGGGAAGAGGCGCGAGTCCAACTTCAATTTTGGACAAAAGCCGTTGCACGCTGCAGGCCTGTGGCTGCCCATGCAGCTGCCACACCCTCCTAACTCCCTGGTCCCTCTCGTCCCGTCACATCCTTCCGGGACTCAGTCCAGTTGGAGCGGGTGCAGGACCAGAGTCCCGAGTCAAAGATGATTTGGCCCTCAGGCAAGCCTTCACCGCCCTGCTCCTCCCCCCAGGGCTAGGCACCACCCCGTGCCCAGAGCATGTTGGGAGTTGTAGTCCTGCTGTCCTGCAAGCTCCCAGCTGGGAATGGTTGAGACAAAAGCACCCAGCATACACAGCTAGGGGACCCAACTCCCACCTGTCCCTTCACCCCTGGCACACGCCCCTTTGCTTCTACACCCCACTTTCTACCCCGCCCCTTCTCTATACGATGCCATCTCTCCATGCCTTGCCCATCCCCCAGAGTATGTGCAGTGTGGTTGGGCTGCATCCTTTGAGGCCAGTACTCAGGTAGGTATGGGGCTCACCAGCCTGGCTATTGCTGAGGATGCTTGCAGCCCTGGTGGAAGCTCCCTGGCCAGTATTTGAAATGTAAATTCAATATCTAAAATGGAAATACCGGGTGCATGGGATCCTGGAATTTGCCTTTTCAAGGCCATCTGTCCTACCATCCCCTCCATCCATCCAGCCTGCCATGATCCTCCCTCTGGACCCCGTGATCAGGGTCGCTGCAGAGATCCTCCCCTTGGAACCCACCCACCTTAAGGGCCCATACCCATCATAAAAACTCAAAGCCATGCCACTTGCCAAATTGAGGCAAAAATGGAACGACCCAGGGGGGCCACTCAAGGGTGAGGGCATTACTAGATACTTGGGAGTATTAAAATCCATCTGATGATATCATGAGTGAACGTGTTCCACTTTAAAACAAAACACTGCTGTTATTCTGAGATATGGAGTTAGGATCTTTTTGCAAATATGCCGGATTTAAAATGTTTATTGATGTATAACATGCGTATAGAAATATACGCAGAAGTCATCCATGTAAACCTCAAAGAATTATTACAAAGTGAACAGACTTGTGTGACCAAGAACTAACACCAGCTTTACTCAGTCCCCAACAATCCCTTTCTCCCTCCTTCCTCCCCAAAGGTAACTGACGTCTTACCAGCGAACATTATATATCGAGTTTGTCTTCTTATACAAGTGTTTTATTGCAGAACAATTTAAACAATATACAAAATAAACAAAACAGCATAGTAGGCTCGTCACCCAGCTTCAACAATTACTAATCATCTGCCATTTTTCTTTCTTCCACACTCCATCCCATTCACACCTCACTTTATTATTCTTTTAGTCTTTTGTGTGTGTGTGGGGGGGGTAAGAAGTACGCACACTGAAAGGCACAAATCTCAACCTTACATTTTTGGAAAATAAACATGCCCATATAACTTTCACCCCTTTAAGAATAGGATATTTCCATCACCCCCAGAAAACCTCTTCCTGTCCTTCCTAGGCAATTTCTTCCTTCCCCCGAGGCAACCACTGTTCTGGTTTTTTCAGCATAGGTTCATCTTGGCTGAAATCATCCCACGTGTATTGTTTTCTGTCCAGCTTGCTTCCCTCGGCACGAGGTTGATGAGTCTCTCACAGCATGTGTGTGTCAGCGTTTGCTCCTCGCACGGCTGAGGGCGTTCTGCTCTGTGGATGCCCCTCAGTGGGCTCATCTTCCTCCTGGGGACGTGCAGGTCATCTCCTGTGATCATTCTTGTACAGACCCTTTTTGTATGCTGTTTAATTCCTTTATTAACATTTAAGTGACACAACTTTGCATTTTTTAGTGGTTGGTCCAGATTACAATATGCATCTTTAACATATCACAGCCTACCTAGACTTAATAGTTCACCAGTTTAATCAATGTAAAATATGGAAGACTTGCTACAGAACAGTTCCATTTACCTCTGTCTGTCCTTTGTGCTATTGTTGTCATAAATTTTACATCTTCCCATGTTATAAATCCCACAATACAGTGTTATAATTTTTGCTTTCGATAGTCATAAGTCTTTTAAAGTAATTAACATAAAAAAGTTATGTATTTTGAGGCAGATTATTTGAGGCTCTGCAAATGTATTTTTTTTTTAAGTTTCACCCACAGTTTTTGCATTCATCAGTCAGCCTTACCCACAATAATTATTACTGTGGTGTTTTAGTGGCGATTTTCTATTTCATGTTATTCAGCCACATTTATTATTTGGAATTCTGTGAGGAAGATTCCCTCCCTCCCTCTCCCTTCCTTCTTCCTTTCTTTCTCTTATTCTTTTTTATTCCTCTTTCTTTCTTCCCTTCTTATTTAATCTATTTTATGTCAGTATAGACTCATGGATATTTATTTTATTCTCTGTGTAATAGTTGAATGCTACCATTATTTATTATGTTGCTCACAGTTTTACAGCTTGAGCCATTGAGAAGTCTTTCAGATTGATTCCTTTTGACACATCTCATCATTTGCTGTGTTTTATTTAAAGCACTTTCTTACTTTCTGGCACTACAAGAGGGTCCAGGCTCATATTGTATTTTCCATCTCCAGCCCTAGAATTAGCCATTTCTCCAAGAAAACCTGGTTCTTTTTATTGGAGAATGATATTTAGACACCAAAATCTGGGAGCTAAGTGTGCTCATTGATACTAAGGTGTCACTGCTTCTGGACCCTCTCAGCAGAGCCTGGAAATGTATGTATGAATATAAACTCAGGTATACACATCTATCTATTGATCTATCAATCTATCCATCTATCTGGATAGATATATTAGAAGTGACATGGATTCATACTTACACTTCCAACTCCTATCCAGCACCACAGAGTTTATTCTAGCATTCTCCTTTTGTTTATTTTTAACTTCTTTCACCAACAGTGAGAAACTTAACTCCAGTTAGCTACAATATATTTCCTAATGTGTCAATTAGTTTCAGAATTGTTAATCCATACCCTTATGAAAAACAAACTTACCACCTAGAGTACAGTGTTTCTGTACAGTACTTTAGTTTTACAGCATCCCATCAAAACACTGTCTTCCAATGTAACTTAGGTCAGGACCTTTCATCCCCACCCATTATGTGTGGCTATGTCACATGCTTGTAATACAGTGAGATTCATTTGTCACTGCATTTCATCTGAGTTCCCCAGCATCCTGATTGATTTTTAAAATTTGCAGAGTAAAATTCACTCTTTGTAGTGTACAGTTCTGTGGGTTTTGACAACTTTATGGTCATGTTTCCACCTCCACAGTAGCATACAGAGCTGTTTTTTTCACCCCCCAAAATTCTCTCATACTGTCCGTTTGTAGTCAACCCCTTCCCCCATTCCACCCCTTGGCAACCATTGATCATTTTTCATCTCTGTAATGCTGACTTTTCTAGAAAGTCATACAAATGAAACCACATACTGTACAGCCTTTTGAATCGAGTTTCCTTCACTTAAAGAAATGCAGCCAAGATTCATCCATGTTGTTGTGTGAATCAAGAGTTTATCCTTTTTATTGCCAAGTAGTATTCTAATGTCCCAATTCACCACAATTTCTTTCTCCATTCACCTGATGAAGGGCATTTAGTTTATTTCCAGCTTGTGGCAATTATGAATAACATGCTTATGAAGATTCACCCAAAGATTTTGTTTAAACATTTGTTTTCAATTTGCTTGAGTAAATCCCTAGGAGTGGGGTATCTGAGTCATATAAGTGTATGATTAACTTTATAAGAACCTGCTAAACCTTTATCCGAATGCAAGTATCATGTTGCATTCCCAGTTCTAGTTGCTCCTTGTCCTCACCAGGACTTGATATTTGCAATTTTATTTTTTATTTCAGCCACCTAATAGTTGTGTGGATTATTATTGTGGCTTCTGCCTCCTTTTTGAAAGTGAGATCTGCTAAATATAGAATCCTGTGTTGACTTTTGTGTTTTCTTTCTGCACTTGAAAGATGTCATTTTGTTGTTGATTTGTCTCTTTTGTTTTTGATAATATATCATCCATCATTGACATTATTTCTCCCTGTATGTAATGTATTCCCCTGTATATATGTATTTCCCTGACTGCTTTCAAGATTTTGTTTTTATCTTTGGATTTTAGCAGCTTGACTATCATGTGCCCAGGTATGGTTTTATTTTGTATTTTATTTTCTGGGTTTGCTGACTTCCTTGGATCTAAAATTTTAGATTTTCCACCAAATTTTGGAAGTTTTATGCTATTACATATTGATTTGCCTTTCTGCTTCATTTAATTTTTCTGTCTCTCCCCTCTCTGCTGGGGACTCAATCATCTCACAGGTAAGGCTTTCTTCATTTTTCTTCAAAATTTTTACATTCTTTTGTTCAGACTGGATAATTTCTATTGCTCTATCTTCATGTTTCTTCTACTATTTATTTTTATTTTTATTTATTTATTTATTTTTCGCCCCAAAGGCCCAGTAGATATTTCTATGTCATAGCTGCACATCCTTCTAGTTGCTGTATGTGGGACGCAGCCTCAGCATGGCCAGTGAAGCAGTGCATCGGTGCGCACCCGGGATCCGAACCCAGGGCCGCCAGCAGTGGAGCGCACACACTTAACCTCTAAGCCTCAGGGCCGGCCCTCTTCTACTGTTTCTAATATACATGTAAACTCAAAAGTATTTTTTTAATTTAATCTTCCTATTTGGTTCTTTTTTGTAATTTCCATTTCTCTGCTGAGTTTCCAGATATGTTCATTCATTATGAGAATATTTTTCATACCACCTTGATCATCTTTATAATAGCTGCTGTCTTATCCTTGTCAGCTAATTGCAACACCTTGGGAAGAGTTTCTACTCCCTGCTTTTGGTCATATATGGATTACATTTTCCCATCTCTTCAAATCTCATGATTTTTTAAACTATGCACTGGAGGGCCGGACCCATGGCTTAGCGGTTAAGTGCGCATGCTCTGCTACTGGCGGCCTGGGTTCAGATCCCGGGCTCACACTGACGCACTGCTTCTCTGGTCATGCTGAGGCCACGCCCCACATACAGCAACTAGAAGGACGTGCAGCTATAACACACAACTATGTACTGGGGCTTTGGGGGAAAAATAAATTAAAAAAAATTAAACTGTGTACTGGAAACCATGAATGATAGTTATAGAGACTCTGGATTCTATTGTATTCCTTTGAAGAATGTTGTTATTTTTCTAGCAGGGAGTTAACTTGGCTGGACTGAAACTCCAATCTTCTCTCCTTTACAGTGAGCATAGCTGAAATCCTCATTCAGTTCTTTCATCTACCAATTGCTGTTTTTAAACTAAGTCCTCTGGGGTCTACCCTGCATGTGTATTGTTCAAAGATCTGCCAATTTGGTGTGTGTGGGGGGGAGACTTACATACATATTTTGAGATTTTCCTCTGTGTGTCTCCCTCCCTTCTAGAATTTCTCCCTTAACTTTCCAACTACTCTGTCAGCACCAAAATACATCCTCTAACATTACAAGTAAGACTATAGTTTTTCCCCTGTCTGGGTCATGTACAGATTTTGGAATGCTTTGAGGCAAAAGACTCAAGCTTGCAAATATCTTCTGGTGCAATTCCCATCACTTAAGGGAAGACTCCCTCTCAGTTCTGCTTGCTTTCGGAAGATATTTATACATACACACATATACACATTTATTATATGTGTATTACATATAAATACATGATTCTATATAAATACATATAATATTTTATGCAGATTTTATCATTGTTATCTGTGAGAGTGTTAGTTCAAGAAGTCACTCCACGATTACTGGAAGTCAGACCTCGGTTTTGTTTCTTTTTTAGATTTTATATAAATGGAATTAAAAATCTATAGCCTTTTGAATATAATTTCTTTTATGCAACATTTTGGTTGTGATATTCATCTATGCTATTGCATGTAGCTAGTGTTTGTTCATTTGTTGAAAATAATTAATTTTTTTAAATGGTCATACAATATGCATAACCTAAAATTGACCATTTTAACCATTTTTAATTGTACAGTTCAGTGACATGCAGTACATTCACATTATTGTGTAGCCATAACCTCCAACCATCCACAGAACTATTTTCACCTTTCACTGAAACTCTGTGCTCATTAAGCAACAACTCCATGTTATCCCTCCCTCTTGTTCTTGGGAAACAACATTCTCCTTTTTATTCCTATGAATTTGAGTACTCTAAGTACCTTATATGAGTGGAATCATACAGTATTTTTCCTTTTGTGGATGGCTTTATTTCACTTAGCATAAAGTCCTCAAGGTTCATCCTTGTCATAGCATGTGTCAGAATTTCTTCCTTTTTAAGGGTGAATGGTATTCCATTGTGTGTATATACCACATTTCTTTGTCATTTCATCTGTTGATGCACACCTGGTTTGCTTCCAGCTTCTGGCTATTTTGAATAATGCTGTTAAGAACACGGGTGTACATTTATGTCTTTATATATCTGCATTCAATCATTTCGGTTGTATGTTCATAAATGGTGTTCTGAGATTCATTTTTTCACACGTGGGATGGTTCCCCACACCTCCAACAAGCAATTCTTGGAATGCCAGCTAGTCGTCAGATAATTCAACTCAATTTGATGTTGTCAACTCAGAGATACATCAGAATCCACAGGTTGATGGCTTAGTCCTATAAGTCTGCACACCCACCCAACCTCACCTCAACTTCAGATGCCAGTTACAAGCCCAGGCTGTTACCTGTACTTCTGACTGACTGGCTATAAACCAGAGGTTTCCACAACCTCCTCATTGGGTTTGATTAATTTGCTAGAGTGGCTCACACAACTCAGAGAAACATTTACTAGATCACCAGTTTATTATAAAAGGATATGACTCAAGAACAGCCTGATGGAAGTGGTGCATAGGGAAAGGTATGTGAGAAGGGGCACAGAGCTTTCATGCCATATCCAAGTACACCACTCTCCAAGCACTCCTTGTCATTGCCAACCTGGAAGCTCTCTGAACCTCCTTCTATTGGGATTTTAATGGAGGCTCTGTCACGTAGGCATGATTAATTATTAACTCAGTTTCCAGCCCCCCTCCCCTCTCTGCAAGATAAGGGGTTGGGCTAAAAATTCGAAGCTTCTAATCAGGGCTTGGTTTTCCTGATGACCAGCCCCCATCCAGGAGCCATCCAGAAGCCCACTCAGAGTTGCCTCAATAAAACAAAATCTTCTCCTAATGTTCTTGTCAATTAGGAAATTACAAGGAGGTCGGCCCCATGGCTCAGCAGTTAAGTGCACACGCTCCGCTACTGGCAGCCCAGGTTCGGATGCCGGGCGCGCATCCACGCACCGCTTCTCTGGCCATGCTAAGCCACATCAGACATACAGCAACTAGAAGGATATGCAAGTATGACATACAACTATCTACTGTGGCTTTGGGGAGAAAAAAGGAGGAGGATTGGCAATAGATGTTAGCTCAGAGCCGGTCTTCCTCAGCAAAAAGAGGAAGATTATCAGGGATGTTAGCTCAGGGCTGATCTTTCTAAAAAAAAGGAAATTACAAGGGTTTTAGGGTCTCTGTGTCAAGGATGGTGTCAAAGACAAATATTAGAATAAGAGTTGCTCCTAGTGTTCTTATCATTTAGGAAATTACAATGTTTTAGGAGCTTTGTGCTAGGAACTGGAGGCAGAGACTGATAAATATATTTTCTATTATTTCAGAACCCCTAAGTGGAATTGCTAGATCATATGGTGAATTTTATTTTTAATTTTTGAAGGAACTGCCATATTGTTTTTCAGTTTTATGTTCTCACCTTCATTGCACAAGCAGTCTAATTTCTCAACATCCTTGCCAACACTTGTTATTTTCTGATTTTGTGATAGTAACTATGCTAATGGGTGTGAACATGTATCTCATTGTGGTTTTATTTTGCATTTTCCTGATACTCAGTGATGTTGAACATCTTTTCGTGTGTTTACTGGCCATTTTATATCTTGTTTGGAGAAATGTCTATTCAAGTCCTTTGTGCATTTTTAAATTGTTTTTTTTATTGTTGAGTTGTAGGAGTTCTTTATATATGCTAGATATTAATCCCTTATCAGATATGTGATTTGCAAATATTTTCAACCATTCTGTGCATTGCCTTTTTACTCTGTTGCTAGTATCTTGTGATACAGAAAGTGTTTCATTTTGATGAAGTCCAATTTGTTATTTTTTTTGTTGTTTATGTCTTTGGTGTCATAGTAAAGAAATCATTGTTGACAATGGCATTTGGACCCAATGACATGCAGCTTTTACCCTGTGTTTTCTTCTAAGTATTTTATAGCTTCAACTCTAACATTTATATCTTGGATCCATTTTGAGTTAATTTTTGAATATGGTGTAAGGTAAGGGTCCAACATCATTCTATTGCATGTGCGTATCCAGTTTTCCAGCACCATTTGTTGAAAAACTTATCCTTTTTCCAATGAATGATCTTTACACCCTTGTCAAAAATCATTTGACCATATATGCAAAGGTTTATTTTAGGGTTCTCTATAATGTTTCATTAGTATATTGTGTGTATTTATGCCAGTACTGCACTGTTTTGATTACTTTGTAGTAAGTCTTGAAATCAGGAAGTGTGTGTTCTCTAACTTTGTTCTTCTTTTTCTAGATTGTTATGGCTATTCAGGGTCCCTTGAGAGTCCATAGGAATTTTAGGATAGATTTTTCTATATTTGCAAAAAATTCATTGGAATTTTTACCTCCATGAGTAAGTTGAGTCTTAAGTATTTTACTCTTTTTGATGCTATTGTAAATAAAAATGTAAAGTTTTAAAATTTCTTTTTCAGATAACTTGTTATTAATGTATAGAAGAACAACTAATTTTTGCAGGTTAATTTTTTGTCCCACTACTCTGCATAATTTATTAGTTCTAAAAATTTTTTGTGGAATTTTTAGAGGTTTCAACATATAAGTTATTATGTGTAAACAAATATAATATTACTTCTTCCTTTCCAATTTGAATGCTATTTCTTTCTTTTTCTTGTCTAATTGCTTTGGCTAGAACTTCTAATACCATGTTGAATAGAAGTGGTGAAAGTGGGCCTTCTTGCCTTTCTCCTGGTCTTAGATAAAAAGATTTCACTCTTTCACCCTTGAATACGATGTTCTCTGTGGATTTCTGTATATGGCTTTTATTATGTTGAAGTAGCTTCCTTTTACTCTGAGGGTTTTTTAGTGTTTTTAACATGAAAGCATGTTTAGTTTTGTCAAACGCCTTTTCTGCATCCATTGAGATGATCACTTTTTTTCCCTCATTCTGTTAATGTGGTTAATTACATTGATTCATTTTCATATATTGAAACATCCTTGTATTCCAGGAATAAATCCCACTTAAAAATGATGTATAATCCTTTTAATATGCTGTTGAATTTGCTTTGTTACTATTTTATTGAGGATTTCTGTATCAATATTCATGAAAGGTATTGACCTGTAGTCTTCCTTTCTCTTAGTGTCTTTGGCTTTGATATCAGCGTAGTACTAACCCCATAGGATGACTTTAGAAGTATTCTCTCTTCTTCAACTTTTTGAAAGAGTGTGAAAAGAGTTGGTATTAGTTAATTAAAAAAAA
Organism: Diceros bicornis minor; assembly: GCF_020826845.1. NCBI lineage: Eukaryota > Metazoa > Chordata > Mammalia > Perissodactyla > Rhinocerotidae > Diceros > Diceros bicornis. The sequence goes on along the minus strand of NW_026690880.1, from coordinate 600,613 downwards.
GTCTTTGGGCCTAGGAATAAATTCAGCATAAAATAAATACAAATAAATATTTTTTTAAAATGTGAGAAAGTCTTTTCCTAAAAAAATTAAAAATTAAGCAAGTACATCATTTATCACTGTATTTCTAAAAATTGTTTGTAACCTAATAGTAAGCATGAACAAATTGTTAGAATTAAAATGACTCAAGTGTTAATTTTCTTCATTGCAAATTTTCTGACATAAGTATGTGATGCCATCATGTATGACATCTTTTATGAAAAAATGGTCATTTTTTGTAGTATTTGAGAGCATTACGAATTTTGTCAGTGGCCTCTGACAATACTCTGATATGCAAAGTTATCTTTTCAACATGTATGTCTTATCATCATCTTTAACAAATTAACAAACTCTGTCAGGTGCTAATTAATCAACTACTTTTCATATGATTCAGGTTCTCCGCCATCAACTTCTCTAACCATCAGTAAATTCTACAACTTCTGCAAGATTAACAATTTTACCATATTGTATTCATCTCGTGTGGTTTAAAACATCCAAAAATCATTGATAAACTCACCCTGCCCAAACAAAAGCATGGTGAATTATGAAAGATGGTCTCTGTTAAGTGGGGAGGGAT